>NC_053390.1:3509335-3809335 GCF_905171765.1 Bufo bufo
AGGGTTATTGCACCGCTTGCGTAAGAGCTTTTCATCATATCCTGCTCTGCACTGCATTCACTGAGGATCGCAGAAGCTTCTAGCAATTGACGTTTTCATACAGGCAAGGAACTGCATTCAGCCCTGTTTTCTGAGGCAAATACAGTAGGTATTTTCGATATTGTATTTCTATCGCGAGCCCATCACGCTGGTGCTCGGCGCTGCAGCTTGTACTTGTCGCGCTGCCTGTCCCCGAGACCATCCGCAATGGGCTTGCGATGCATTCTCAAACTGTTGTTGCTACATGTAACCACGGGGTGGCGCTGGACAAAAACCATTGTGCGCATGTCGGCTTTTGTTCAGTCCTCCTCTGAGACCTCTGAGACTGCTTTACATATACTGTATGCCCTTCTTTAAGTAAATCTGCTGGTGGTCCAGCGGCAGCGTGTCAGCCTTGTAACACCTAGTGTCTAGGGTTCGATTCCCCCGTTAACTTTTTTTTTTTTTTGTGTGTCTTTACTTAATAATTTGTGTTAACTTCCAGAAAAAGGTTAATTAGATCATTTCCCTGCATAGCTGCAAAGCTGGAGATTAGTGTGGCATACTGCTTTTATTAATATATGAACAAGCGGTGCTGGCAGTCCTAATGTGAGCTGCATTATCACAATGTGACAAACATGCCATGGTGCTGGCTGATTATGGTCATAGAATTGAAAATTCACAAGTAAGTTTGCAGGCGTGCTGCCAAGACCGCACAAAATCCATTATAGTGCAGGTTCCCTGCTGGTGGGGGCTTCACAGGAGAACTAGGTTCATAGAGGATGGGGGACTACAAGTCCCAGTTAGGGCATACTGCCAAGAGTGCACAAAGTCATTGGTTCCCTGCTGGTGGGGGCTTCACAGGAGACCGCTTCTACACACCTGCAGAGTAGCAGCAGAACGGTGCGAGTGATGCTTCACTTCCCTGTCAGGCGGAGTGATCTCCACCCGACAGGAGCTTCCTAGTCCCGGCTGGTCTGACGTCATGATTCAGAGGCTGGGAGCGCGGGATTGAAGAACAATGCCGTATTTAACACCTCCGTCTTAGATATGTGAAGTGGACTGCTTAATGCTTTGGGGGAGGGGGGGGGGGGTGTTAAATAATTTACAATGCAAGTGTTTTTTTTTTATTTATGTTTAATGTGTACAGTTTTATTTTGTATTCTCCACAAAAAGCTAATAACATACAGTATTGTAACATACAGGGAGGAGAATTGGCACCATGGGGGGTGCCTGTAAACTAGCTCCAAACCCCAACTGGCAGAGTATGCCTACAGCACAAGTATCATTCTATTGTAATTCAACATTACAATACTGTATGTTATTAGCTTTTTGTGGAGAATACAAAATAAAACTGTACACATTAAACATAAATAAAAAAAAAACACTTGCATTGTAAATTATTTAACACCCCCCCCCCCCTCCCCCAAAGCATTAAGCAGTCCACTTCACATATCTAAGACGGAGGTGTTAAATACGGCATTGTTCTTCAATCCCGCGCTCCCAGCCTCTGAATCATGACGTCAGACCAGCCGGGACTAGGAAGCTCCTGTCGGGTGGAGATCACTCCGCCTGACAGGGAAGTGAAGCATCACTCGCACCGTTCTGCTGCTACTCTGCAGGTGTGTAGAAGCGGTCTCCTGTGAAGCCCCCACCAGCAGGGAACCAATGACTTTGTGCACTCTTGGCAGTATGCCCTAACTGGGACTTGTAGTCCCCCATCCTCTATGAACCTAGTTCTCCTGTGAAGCCCCCACCAGCAGGGAACCTGCACTATAATGGATTTTGTGCGGTCTTGGCAGCACGCCTGCAAACTTACTTGTGAATTTTCAATTCTATGACCATAATCAGCCAGCACCATGGCATGTTTGTCACATTGTGATAATGCAGCTCACATTAGGACTGCCAGCACCGCTTGTTCATATATTAATAAAAGCAGTATGCCACACTAATCTCCAGCTTTGCAGCTATGCAGGGAAATGATCTAATTAACCTTTTTCTGGAAGTTAACACAAATTATTAAGTAAAGACACAAAAAAAAAAAAAAAAAAGGTAACGGGGGAATCGAACCCTAGACACTAGGTGTTACAAGGCTGACACGCTGCCGCTGGACCACCAGCAGTTTTACTTGTTCATATGCCCAAGAAATTGACACACTCTTCTGCAGCCACAGTAGTACTGTAGTGTGATGACAAATAGAAAACAAAGCGTGCATGACACCTAGCGGTGAAAGTGATTTAGGCAGGAATCCAGAGGGAAAAAAAAAATGAATGAGCGACACAGCTCGGTGCTGTCTCACGCGACAGGGCTCACAGAGGGTCAATATCGCCGATGCAAACCCAGTTTTATGCACAATCTCGCGATCACCTACTGTATCTTCTGCCTGCTATCAAGTTACAGGGCAGAGCCCATCATATTGATACATTGCAAGGCTTAACTCAAACACCACCTGCAGCAGGAGGTCATGTGACTGCCTTTCTGGCACCCGGCCAACATTGTAAGCTACTAAAAGACTGAACTACCACTAGAGGGAGCTGGAAATGGAAGACACAGCTAAAAGGATTTCCAAGCCCTCTTTAAAAATTAAAGAGGTCCTCCTAACTAACACAATTGAGATATGTAATAACTTATCCAGTTTGTGGGAAAAGACTAAACAATGTAAGAATGCAGCACATGGATCAGGCTATAATGAAGATCAATTAAAGGCCATGTGTACAAAATTGAATAAAACCTGTGAAAGTTTTAAGAGACTGTCTGAAAAACATTCTTCTCTGCTATCAAGTCTCGACTCAGAGGAATTCATCCTAGAATTAAAGACCCACACTGCACTTAATGATGAAAGATATAGCAGATTTGTGGCAGTCAAGTCAATGATAGAGGACAAGATATCACAACAATATGAAACTGCGTCCCGCCATTCTAACCTTTCAAGGCACTCCAAAGCTTCATCCCGTTCCTCGAAATCTATTGCTCAGTTCTCATTGCTAAGTCTCACTCGCAGCACTCTTCGCTGAGTAACTCACTGGTGTTAGCACGCACAAAAGCGGAAGCAGCGAAGGTACAAGCTCACTGCATTAGAAAGGAAGCAGCCATTAAGGCACGAGTCGCAGAGACACAAGCCCGATCTCAAGCTAATCAAGCCGCTATACAGGCTCACGCACAAGCAACCAAAGCCAAGGCCGAAGCTGAGTTGGAGGTCCTTCAGAAGGAAAGGGAAAAAGCAGTAGCCATGGCTGAACTCAGAGTTCTAGAAGAAGCTTCTGAAGAAGAAGAAGAAGCTTATCATCCTATGTCCAAGATATCTAATGACTCAGAAAGGCGTACCCTGCAATTCGTTCTAAACCAAAGCAAAGTCAATGCATGTGCACAAGAAGATTCTGCCTCTGCACACCAGCCTGCTGAACTCATGCGAGTAGAAAAAGGGGCAGCCAATAACTATACAGTTGACCCCAGTCCAGTGGACATGTCTCTTTCTTTCAAACCTCTGGCACGTTACACAGTATTTCAGGCGCCATTAGAGACCAAGCTGCTTCAAGCTCATCAAATCACATTAAACCCTCCTGAGACTAGTCGCATAGCGACCAAGACGCTGGCGCCAAGATTACCAGATGTGAAGCCTTCACTTACGCTCAACCCAGCTGCCACTCCATTCCATCTTTCAACCCCCAAATATCAGATGGTGCCAATAACACCAGCGAGGGAGAAGTTCCCGTCACCATGATGCAGGAAAGAAATGACTCATCAGAAATCGCTAAGTACCTCACCCTCAGGGACCTCATCAGTACTAGCCTTACAAACTTTGATGATCGCCCAGAGAACTATAGAAGTTGGAAGGCCACCTTCAAGACAACAGTTCAAACCCTTGGTGTTCCGCCTATGCAAGAACTTGACTTACTAATTAGATGGCTAGGTCCATGGTCGTCAAACTGTGTTAAAAGACTCAAAACCATTCATATCTACGAACCAGTCAAAGGCCTTCACCTCGCATGGGATAGATTAGAGCAGACATACGGCGGCTTGGAAGTAGTTGAATCTGCCTTAATTAGACGACTATACGACTTTCCTGAATTATCCAATACAGACCGCTGAGGGTTCCAGGAATTAATCGACCTTCTTCTTGAGTTTGAAATCGTCAAGGGAGAGCCGCAGCTACCAGGTCTCAGCTTTCTTGATACCTCCCATGGGCCTGATCGTGGAGAAATTACCCCTCAATGTTCAAGATCAATGGGCAACAGCAGGTTCAAAATACAAGGAGCAACATCGCTTTAACTTTCCACCATTTTCATTCTTCTGTAAGTTAATCAAGGACTTAGCTAGAGCCAAAAATGATCCGAGCTTCAACACCTTGGGGACCAACATCTTTGGTTCTACTAAACAAACACGAGACTTTCAGTCCCAGACAGAGAAACCCTAAAGGTTTAATTTCCGTAAAAAAGACAGGGGTTGTGCCCACTATTAACGCAGCCGCTTTAATTGGAAACGAAAGCCCTAAGGAACCCGATCATCATTGCCCTATCCATGATAAACCACATCCTTTAATGAAGTGCCGTGTCTTCATAGGAAAGCCCTTTGAGAAACGTAAGGAGTTCCTAAGGAGTCGTAATATCTGCTTCAGATGCTGTGCATCCACTGAGCATTTCGCCAGAGACTGTGAGGTTCCAATCAAGTGTTCTGAATGTAATAGTGATCTACATGTGTCCGCTGTTCACCCGGGACCAATCAGGCGGAACCTAGAACCAGTTAGCTGGCGCAAGCCCCATTCCGATCAAGGCAGGGAGAGTCATGGCAGGGAGAGTGCCGACCGACCAACCACTACCATCACGCCCAGATGCACAGAGGTATGTGGAGAAGGACTTGTGTGTGGTCAGTCTTGTTCCAAGATTTGCCTCGTGGATGTGTTTCCTACTGCACAACCAGAGAAGACTATAAGAATGTATGCTATTCTAGATGACCAAAGTAATCGTTCCCTAGCTAGCCCTAAGTTCTTTCTGTTCAGGATAGAGGGAGAAACTACACCCTACACCCTAGGAACATTCTCTGGTCTTGTGACAACCTCAGGAAGAAGAGCTAATGGTTTCACCTTGAAGCCCATCAAAGAGATAAGAAACTTTCTCTTCCAACCCTTATTGAGTGTGACGAATTGCCGGACGCAAGGGATGAGATTCCCACGCCTGAGGCCGCACAGCATCACCCTCATCTCAGGAACATAGCCAGAGAGATTCCTCCCCTTGATAACTATGCCGCGATCTTACTCCTGCTAGGTAGAGACATTCTCGAGGCTCATAAGGTCCTTGAACTTTGCAATGGCCCTTTTAACGCTCCATATGCCCAGAAACTTAGTGGGTTGGGTCATCGTGGGGGATGTATGTCTGGACAGAACCCACAGACCCTGCCAAGTACACTCCTTTAGAACCAACGTATTAAGAGGGGGACAAACCTCTTACTTCAGGCAGTGTCCCAACCACTACTATTTGCAAGAGAGCCCCAAGCTGAAAACCAAGACATCCAGAGAGACAGACCCCTTCGTTAGGCAGGAAGAATTAATTAATGGAATAGGGGAAATGGTTTTCCAAGTTACTGCTAAGGATAATACATTAGTTCCTTCAGCGGAAGATAAGGAATTTGTTACCCTCATGGACAGAGAGTTCTTCAAGGATAATACCAAAAGTTGGGTAGCACCTCTGCCCTTCCGAAATCCAAGAGCGACCCCCTGGAGCAGCCAGCAAAGCCCTGCAAATATACATTAGACCCTGCAGGACATGGACGGAAGAGACGGTATCTGGAATATATTCCCACAGTCCCGGCTCCTGGACGCAGGTCCCACAAATACGTCATCAATCATTCCAAACCTTCCACAGACATGGAGTATGACTCCATGGTGAGCTACTCCGCCAGGCTCCTCAGCAAGGAGAAACCTGACAATGCGACCAAAAGAAGTAGAACCCATAGTCAAGGTTAAGGCCAAACAGCTTCTCCTGAAAGAAGTAGGACATATAGTTCGGGTGAAGGCCATACAGCCTCTTCTATAAGGAGTAGAACGTCTAAGATAATGGTGGAAGCTAAATGTTCTTCTGACTCGGATCATCCATCTCCAGATGCACAGTATGATGTTGACAATGCTGGAAACTCCTTGAAGTCCTTTAAAAAAACTAGACAAAGATCTAAAGCCAAAATCCGGGAAGAGCAAGCGTATAAATGAGCACAACCTTTACAAGTTTCCATGGAAGCAGGTACAACATCTCGCCAGTCAGTTCTGGAAAAGGTGGAGAACAGAGTACCTCTGCCTCTTGCAAGAACGCAGAAGGTGGCAAGAACCAAGGCCTAATTTAAAGGAAGGCGATTTTGTTCTATTAAGAGACAAACAAGTTGATCATCTCGACTGGCCTACTGGACTTATTACTAAAGTCGTTTCCAGTTCGGATGGGAAGGTTCGTAAGGTGGAAGTAAGAACCGCGAGAGGTGGAGCAATCAAAACCTTCTTCCGCTCTGTTACAGAAGTTGTGTTACTCCTGCCTGCAGAACTTCCATGTTGAGATCCCTTCTACCAAAGATGCTCAACATCTTCTAAGACTGTTTCCAGTACCAGCTCTATGGCCCAAACTGAAGACTTATCCTTTTTTTATTTGAATAACATTCATTGCATGTTTCCTTTTCAGGTAGATGGACATTATTTGCATTTGCAAGCTATTGTTTTATACAATTCCATTGTATGCATATAAATAGTGGTATCTACCGATACCAGACGGGGAGTGTTCTGTTCCAGTATCTTGCATTGTGTATTGGTATGCTACTCTTTCCCCCCTCCCCCCCCTGTTTTCAGGTTTCTAGTTAGTTTAGCCTAGCCACTCCCTGTTTTCCCAGTGATGCCTCGCTCATAGTGTGCTCAGTTTTCTGAGTAGCAGCATCCATCTTCTGAGCTAGGAGTTTATTGTTGGCATAATTCTTTTACCATCTGGATTACCCTGCAACATCTTGTAATATAATCTCCGGATTAAAAGGCTACTTGATTAACGCCTGGGTGTCTGATGCGTAAGCTGTAAGTGGAGAAAGTCAAATTCAACAAGTCACTCCCGTGCACATAGAGGTTGCTCTACACAGGTGCGTGATTGTATATAGCTGACTTTTGAAACACAACAATAATGCAAGACCCAGCGCAGAAGGTTGCAGTGATGTCATTGCGGCTTCTTGCGCTGTTCTGAGGCCTCACAGGCTTGAGACTTGTGAGGTTGGCCATGAGAGCGCCCCCCTTTATGTGTAGCGAAGTGGAATTCTAGACAGACGACGACCCTCACCTATCCATCTTCCCGGCCCTAAATCAGAGCACATTACTGCATGAGGTATAACAGGAGAGGACTACAACTCCCAGCATGTCTAAGCCATATTATTTAATATCATAGCACGTTACAGGGGGACTTATTAGAGGATGGGACTACAATTCCCAGCATGTCTAAGCAATATTATTTAATATCATAGCACGTTACAGGGGGACTTATTAGAGGATGGGACTACAACTCCCAGCATATCCATAGTGTTGTAATGTACCCTGATATTACATAATAATGGCCTGGACATGCTGGGAGTTGTAGTCCTCTCCTCATACCTCATCTTGTAATGTACTCTGATATTATATAAGAGGACAGGACTACAACTCTCAGCATTTCCCTGGCTCTTACATTGAATCCTTCACTTCTTCCCATGCATCACTGGTCTTCTTCTTTACTTCATTGCTGAGCTCTGCCTCCCGTTCTGGTCACATGATGGTGAGGTCATGGCAGTTCCTTCATCCCCTCTACTGTGCTGAGCTCCGCCTCCTGTTCTGGTCACATGGTGAGGTTATCACTGGTCCTTCATCCCCTCTTCTGTGCTGAGCTCCACCTCCTGCACGTGACGTCATAGCAGGTCCTACAGCTCCAGTAGAAGACGCTGCTGGTGTCCGGAGCTGTCAGCGCTGTGGTAATGATTTCTCTTATATGTGAGGGAGGAGACCTTACACTGCATTGTAAAGAGCAGCTGTCCGCCCGTTTGCTTCCATGGATGCTCTGCTGAACAGCAGCACTGAAGTAGGGGGCCCCTGAGCAATTGCCAAGTTTGACACCCCCCCCCCAAGGCCCTGAATAGACTTTCCCGAGGGGGACACCAGGTCGCTACCTCTTGAGGAGGGTTGGCACACAAGGCAGTTGGTCCAGGCAGACCAGGAGGTATCAGAGGTACAGACGTAGTCAGCAAGCCAAGTCGTAACCAGGAGCAACAGTGCAGGACCGAAGGATGAGGCAGAGGTGAAGTCAGACAGGCAATAGGTCAGGACAGGCGGCACAGGTACAGGGCAGGCAGTCCGGATCGGCAACAGGAGAGTCAAGGCAAGCCCGCAGGGATCAAACAGGTAGAGGAGTCCAGAAACACAAGCAAGGGTCAGGTACACAGGAACACAAGCAGAGATAACAGCAACCTAGCAGGACACAAGGATCGGTTGGAAGCAGGGGAACAGCGGCGCACAGCAGCCGATGTTACAGGAAGAGTCACAGAAAGGCAGAGAAGTGGGCGTTCTTTGACACATCCCACACTGATGACCGCTTCAGTGTGAACAATGCCCTGCAGAACCGGAAGATAAATGCTACACAACTCCAGGTACATATAATGGAGGTGAGAGGCACCCAAGTGTCACATCAGACCATTGGAAACCATTTACATCAGCATGGTCTGCGTGCTAGACAACCTGCAAGGGTACCTGACCACCCCACCAGGCACAGGCATCTTGTATGGGCCAGGGAGCATATACGCTGGATGAGGGACCAGTGGGCCTCAGTGCTGTTCACTGATGAGAGTCAATTCACGCTGAGCAGAAATGATGGCCACCAATCATGTTGGAGACGTCAAGGAGAGCACTCTGCATCATTCACTGTTGTCACCAGACGAGCCTTTGGTGGTGGTGAGGTTACAGTGTGGCAGGGGTGTCTAGTCAGTACAGAACTGCCCTACATTGTGTGAATGGTCCAGTGACAGCCCAGACTACTTGAAGAACATCATTAATCCAGTCATTGTGCCTCTGCATGAACAACACAGGCCTAATGTCATCTTCATGGAGGACCATGCGCCAGCTCATCGAGGTTGTATCATTAGGGAACGGCTGCTGGAGACTGGGGACCTCACATGGAGTGGCCTGCACTTTCTCCAACTGAGTCACCGTGTAGAGGTGCGTAACCCTGTAACTCAGAACCTCAATGACCTGAGGGCTGCCCTCCAAGAAGAGTGGGATGCCATGCCTCAGCAGACAATAAGGTGACTTGTGAACAGCAGACGTTGTTGTCAGGCTTGAATTGATGCTCAAGGCCACATGAGAAGCTCCTCAGACACTGACACTTTGTGGCGGTGTACCCAGCACTGGGGTCGGCTTCTGAGTCAATAAAATGTTTGAGATGAGGAAATCACCATTGCTGCTTCCATTTAAATGCCCGACTTTCATAATGTAATATCACCGAAGCTGGAACTTTTTATGTTTTCCATAAAATTCACCGAAAAGCCAAATACCCCTAACTTTTTATTTCTTCCCTTGCAGCAGAATGCTCCATTGTTTATATGTACTAGCAGAAAGAAGCTGTAACCTGTCTTTAGGAATGTGTTGGGTGTGTGTCGCAGGACTGAGTCTTTCTCTCTGATTCCCTGTCTTATTGGATCTACGCCAAAAAAATCTGGAAGGAGTGTCGAGCTTAAATGAGTTGAGTCCTGCTTTGTGTCCAGTTTAGTTCAGTCAGTCCAGTGATACATCTGTAAGTAGAGGATAGAGGTCACAGGACAATATCTTAGTCTCCCAGCCTAGCCTAGCCATTTACATTATGTAACTGACCTAATCAGAGGGACCAGCCTAAAGAGGACTCAAGTTACTGACTGAGAGAAGAACTTCTCAGATATGGGCCTCACAGCATAGATTGAGCGATTGTCTTCCAGCCTGGTCTTAGCTTTTGTTTTACAGCCTGGCCTGAACCTTAGTCTTCTGGCCTGGCTTCATAGCATGAACTGAGCCTTCGTTTTACAGCCTGGCCTGATAGCATAGGCTGAGCATTATTCTTACGGCCTGGTCTCATAGCATGGACTGAGCATTAGTGTTACAGCCTGACCTCATAGCATGGACTGAGCCTTAGTCTTCTGGCCTGGCCCCATAACATGGACTAAGCAATTTTCTTATGGTCTTCTTTTATAGCATGGACTGAGCCTTAGTCTTCCAGCCTGACCTCATAGCATGGACTGAGCCTTAGCCATACATATAGCATGGACTGAGTCTTAGTCTTCAGGAATGGCTTCATAGCATGAACTGAGCCTTCGTTTAATAGCCTGACCTGATAGAATAGGCTGAGCCTTATTCTTATGTCCTGGTCTCATGGACTGTGCCTTAGTCTTACGGCCTGACCTCATAGCATGGACTGAGCCTTAGCCATACAGCCTGATCTCATAGCATGGACTTAGCCTTAGTCTTCCAACCTGGCCTCATAGCATGGACTGTGCCTTAGTCTTACGACCTGACCTCATAGCATGGACTGTGCTTTAGTCTTACGACCTGCCTTCTAGCATGGACTGAGCATTAGTCTTCTGACCTGGCCTCATAGCATGGACTGATCCTTAGTCTTCCGATCTGGCCTCATAGCATGGACTGAGCCTTACTCTTCTGACCTGGCCTCATAGCATGGACAGAGCCTTAGTCTTATGACTTGGCTTTATAGCATGGTGTCAGGATTCGAACCAGTGACCAGCCATGTCCCAGGCAGTAGCTCTAGCCACTAGACTACCAACCCTTCTGGACATTTCCTTCTACTGAACTCTTTGATCTACCTTGTTCCAGCCTTGCCTTGTTAATCTCTGTGATTCCTTGCACCTGCTACTTCCTCTTTATAAGCCCAGCCTCTTGCACCAGATCCCTGCTGGTTATTGTTCTTCTGGACTTGATCCTGCTGCATCTACTGCTGTTCCTCTGTTGCTACTGCTACCAACTCGACTGCTGCCGACCTTGGAATTGTCCCCGACTACTCTTCTGCTTGTCCCTACCAACTGAACTGCTTCCACCGTTCCCGATCCGGATTGTCTGACCACGCTCACTGCCGCCTGCCCTGACCCACTGCCTGCTAACCGATTACGCCTCTGCCTGACTTCCTGCAACTACAACCTGCCTGCGGTCCTTGCCACTGGGCTCCACCTCCAGCCAGCTGTCCTCTGACTCAGGTGAGCCTGTAGGATTGCAACACATGGACTGAGCCTTAGACTACTAGCCTGGCCTCATAGCATGAACTGAACCTTAGTCTTCCAACCTGGCCTCATAGCATAGACTGAGTCTTAGTCTTCTAGACTACACTGATCGCATGTACTGAACTTTAGTCTTCCGGCCTGTCCTCATAGCATGGACTGAGCTTTAATCTTCAGGACTGGCCTCATAACTTGAACTGAGCATTTGTCTTCTAGCCTGATTTCATAGCATGGACTGAACCTTAGACTTCTGGCCTGGCCTCATAGCATGGACTGAGCCTTAGTCTTCTGGCCTGGCCTCATAGCATGGACTGAGCCTTAGTCTTCTGACCTGGTCTCAAAGCATGGACTGAACCTTAGTCTTCTGACCTGGCCTCATAGCATGGACTGAGCCTTAGTCTTCCAGCCTGGCCTCATAGCATGGACTGAGCCTTAGTCTTCCGGCCTTGCCTCATAGCATGGACTGAGCCTTAGTCTTCCGGCCTGGCCTCATAGCATGGACTGAGCCTTAGACTTCTGGCCTGGCCTCATAGCATGGACTGAGCCTTAGTCTTTCGACCTGGTCTCATAGCATGGACTGAGCCTTAGCCATACAGCCTGATCTCATAGCATGGACTTAGCCTTAGTCTTCCGACCTGGCCTCATAGCATGGACTGAGCCTTAGTCTTCCGGCCTGGCCTAATAGCATGGACTGAGCCTTAGTCTTCTGGCCTGGCCTCATAGCATGGACTTAGCCTTAGTCTTCCGGCCTTGCCTCATAGCATGAACATTCTTCTTATAAAGAGATCTGCATTGCAGAAGGAAATGCTAGGACACAGAGTGAGTGGAGGGTTGTTCCAGCACAGCCACCCCAGTGATGAGCCCCGCCTGGTGACACCATGTGCCTCCCCTTAGTTTGGATGTGTTTACGACCTGCCACCAGAAAAGGAAACCATGATATATCTGTAGATACCTGCCCAGCAGTCACAAGCTGACTCCAAGGGCACACCACCGCCCACCAACCAGTAGAACCTACTACTCCTATCAGCCAAGCAAACTCCCTTCACTTCACAGGCCCTAGGACTGACAGAGGTTTAGTGAAGGAAAGCCCAGCCACCGTGAGCACTGTAACTACAACTACGACTCCCATCCTCTCCATGCTCTCTCTGGGTCACTCCACACATGCAGCAGGAAAATCCTTGTGGAAGTTAGAGTATCTGCAATGTGAAGGGTTAAATCCATCTGAAATCTGAGAGGACGGGTTAAAGAAATACTCACACTGTACAGAGAGCCCGATGACGGCAGCCAGGAGAGCGCAGGAGAGGAGGATGAGAGTGCTAGTACCACATGGAGGAAGAGTCCGCAACCCTGAACAGAAAGCACATGCAAGGATTTACTACATTATATACAGATTACAGGGCGGTGTACAGGAGTGAACGGGGCTTTATACTGTGTATTATATACAGATTACAGGGCGGTGTACAGGAGTGAGCGGGGCGTTATACTGTGTATTATATACAGATTACAGGGCGGTGTACAGGAGTGAACGGGGCTTTATACTGTGTATTATATACAGATTACAGGGCGGTGTACAGGAGTGAACGGGCTTTATACTGTGTATTATATACAGATTACAGGGCGGTGTACAGGAGTGAACGGGCTTTATACTGTGTATTATATACAGATTGCAGGGCGGTGTACAGGAGTGAACGGGGCTTTATACTGTGTATTATATACAGATTACAGGGCGGTGTACAGGAGTGAGCGGGGCTTTATACTGTGTATTCTATACAGATTACAGGGCGGTGTACAGGAGTGAACGGGCTTTATACTGTGTATTATATACAGATTACAGGGCGGTGTACAGGAGTGAACGGGCTTTATACTGTGTATTATATACAGATTGCAGGGCGGTGTACAGGAGTGAACGGGGCTTTATACTGTGTATTATATACAGATTACAGGGCGGTGTACAGGAGTGACCGGGGCTTTATACTGTGTATTATATACAGATTGCAGGGCGGTGTACAGGAGTGAACGGGGCTTTATACTGTGTATTATATACAGATTACAGGGCGGTGTACAGGAGTGAGCGGGGCTTTATACTGTGTATTATATACAGATTACAGGGCGGTGTACAGGAGTGAACGGGGCTTTATACTGTGTATTATATACAGATTACAGGGCGGTGTACAGGAGTGAACGGGGCTTTATACTGTGTATTATATACAGATTACAGGGCGGTGTACAGGAGTGAACGGGCTTTATACTGTGTATTATATACAGATTGCAGGGCGGTGTACAGGAGTGAACGGGGCTTTATACTGTGTATTATATACAGATTACAGGGCGGTGTACAGGAGTGAACGGGGCTTTATACTGTGTATTATATACAGATTACAGGGCGGTGTACAGGAGTGAACGGGGCTTTATACTGTGTATTATATACAGATTACAGGGCGGTGTACAGGAGTGAGCGGGGCTTTATACTGTGTATTATATACAGATTACAGGGCAGTGTACAGGAGTGAACGGGGCTTTATACTGTGTATTATATACAGATTACAGGGCGGTGTACAGGAGTGAACGGGGCTTTATACTGTGTATTATATACAGATTACAGGGCGGTGTACAGGAGTGAACGGGGCTTTATACTGTGTATTATATACAGATTACAGGGCGGTGTACAGGAGTGACCGGGGCTTTATACTGTGTATTATATACAGATTACAGGGCGGTGTACAGGAGTGAACGGGGCTTTATACTGTGTATTATATACAGATTACAGGGCGGTGTACAGGAGTGAACGGGGCTTTATACTGTGTATTATATACAGATTACAGGGCGGTGTACAGGAGTGAACGGGGCTTTATACTGTGTATTATATACAGATTACAGGGCGGTGTACAGGAGTGAACGGGCTTTATACTGTGTATTATATACAGATTACAGGGCGGTGTACAGGAGTGAACGGGGCTTTATAATGTGTATTATATACAGATTACAGGGCGGTGTACAGGAGTGAACGGGGCTTTATACTGTGTATTATATACAGATTACAGGGCGGTGTACAGGAGTGAACGGGGCTTTATACTGTGTATTATATACAGATTACAGGGCGGTGTACAGGAGTGAACGGGGCTTTATACTGTGTATTATATACAGATTACAGGGCGGTGTACAGGAGTGAGCGGGGCTTTATACTGTGTATTATATACAGATTACAGGGCGGTGTACAGGAGTGAACGGGCTTTATACTGTGTATTATATACAGATTACAGGGCGGTGTACAGGAGTGAACGGGCTTTATACTGTGTATTATATACAGATTACAGGGCGGTGTACAGGAGTGAACGGGGCTTTATACTGTGTATTATATACAGATTACAGGGCAGTGTACAGGAGTGAACGGGGCTTTATACTGTGTATTATATACAGATTACAGGGCGGTGTACAGGAGTGAGCGGGCTTTATACTGTGTATTATATACAGATTACAGGGCGGTGTACAGGAGTGACCGGGGCTTTATACTGTGTATTATATACAGATTACAGGGCGGTGTACAGGAGTGAACGGGGCTTTATACTGTGTATTATATACAGATTACAGGGCGGTGTACAGGAGTGAACGGGGCTTTATACTGTGTATTATATACAGATTACAGGGCGGTGTACAGGAGTGAACGGGGCTTTATACTGTGTATTATATACAGATTACAGGGCGGTGTACAGGAGTGAACGGGCTTTATACTGTGTATTATATACAGATTACAGGGCGGTGTACAGGAGTGAACGGGGCTTTATAATGTGTATTATATACAGATTACAGGGCGGTGTACAGGAGTGAACGGGGCTTTATACTGTGTATTATATACAGATTACAGGGCGGTGTACAGGAGTGAACGGGGCTTTATACTGTGTATTATATACAGATTACAGGGCGGTGTACAGGAGTGAACGGGGCTTTATACTGTGTATTATATACAGATTACAGGGCGGTGTACAGGAGTGAGCGGGGCTTTATACTGTGTATTATATACAGATTACAGGGCGGTGTACAGGAGTGAACGGGCTTTATACTGTGTATTATATACAGATTACAGGGCGGTGTACAGGAGTGAACGGGCTTTATACTGTGTATTATATACAGATTACAGGGCGGTGTACAGGAGTGAACGGGGCTTTATACTGTGTATTATATACAGATTACAGGGCAGTGTACAGGAGTGAACGGGGCTTTATACTGTGTATTATATACAGATTACAGGGCGGTGTACAGGAGTGAGCGGGCTTTATACTGTGTATTATATACAGATTACAGGGCGGTGTACAGGAGTGAACGGGGCTTTATACTGTGTATTATATACAGATTACAGGGCGGTGTACAGGAGTGAACGGGGCTTTATACTGTGTATTATATACAGATTACAGGGCGGTGTACAGGAGTGAACGGGGCTTTATACTGTGTATTATATACAGATTACAGGGCGGTGTACAGGAGTGACCGGGGCTTTATACTGTGTATTATATACAGATTACAGGGCGGTGTACAGGAGTGAACGGGGCTTTATACTGTGTATTATATACAGATTACAGGGCGGTGTACAGGAGTGAACGGGCTTTATACTGTGTATTATATACAGATTACAGGGCGGTGTACAGGAGTGAACGGGGCTTTATACTGTGTATTATATACAGATTACAGGGCGGTGTACAGGAGTGAACGGGGCTTTATACTGTGTATTATATACAGATTACAGGGCGGTGTACAGGAGTGACCGGGGCTTTATACTGTGTATTATATACAGATTACAGGGCGGTGTACAGGAGTGAACGGGCTTTATACTGTGTATTATATACAGATTACAGGGCGGTGTACAGGAGTGAACGGGCTTTATACTGTGTATTATATACAGATTACAGGGCGGTGTACAGGAGTGAGCGGGGCTTTATACTGTGTATTATATACAGATTACAGGGCGGTGTACAGGAGTGAGCGGGGCTTTATACTGTGTATTATATACAGATTACAGGGCGGTGTACAGGAGTGAACGGGGCTTTATACTGTGTATTATATACAGATTACAGGGCGGTGTACAGGAGTGAACGGGCTTTATACTGTGTATTATATACAGATTACAGGGCGGTGTACAGGAGTGACCGGGGCTTTATTCTGTGTATTATATACAGATTACAGGGCGGTGTACAGGAGTGAACGGGGCTTTATACTGTGTATTATATACTGATTACAGGGTGGAGTATTGTGTTGTGTATTCTATACAGATTACAGGGTGGAGTATTGTGTTGTGTATTCTATACAGATTACAGGGTTGAGTATTGTGTTGTGTATCCTATACAGATTACAGGGTGGAGTATTGTGTTGTGTTTTCCATACAGATTACAGGGTGGAGTATTGTGTTGTGTATTCTATACAGATTACAGGGTTGAGTATTGTGTTGTGTATTCTATACAGATTACAGGGTGGAGTATTGTGCTGTGTTTTCCATACAGATTACAGGGTGGAGTATTGTGTTGTGTATTCTATACAGATTACAGGGTTGAGTATTGTGTTGTGTATTCTATACAGATTACAGGGTGGAGTATTGTGTTGTGTTTTCCATACAGATTGCAGGGTGGAGTATTGTGTTGTTTATTCCATACAGATTGCAGGGTGGAGTATTGTGTTGTATATTCTATACAGATTACAGGGTGGAGTATTGTGTTGTGTTTTCCATACAGATTACGGAGTGTAGTATTGTGTTGTGTATTCTATACAGATTACAGGGTGGAGTATTGTATTGTGTATTACATAGAGATTATATTGTCTGCATTGCATTTGGACAATTCTGCTCCACCCAGCTTTCCACAAGCCTGATAGTGCCGCTTCTATCTCTATCTTCCCTGGTACAGAACTTTGTATTATCATCAATGTAAAGTATTTTCTGTAAGTGTGATGTCCTTGTGATTAGTCCTAGAGATGTTCCTCCAATTGACCAGTGATTGATGTGACTGTTGTTCTGCTTGTGATCTGTAGACATTTTGTGGCCCCTCCAGATCCTTCGCTTTATCCGTTTTCCTACATTTGGTATCTCTTCTCATGTTCCTTACTTCAGTGATTGATTAATGAGCTGAATTCCCCCTAGTTCTGTGATCACACGTCCTATAAATATAGACCCAGTCTTAGGGGAAGCTCTCGCAGGGGTCCGCACGAGCCACAAGCACCATCCCTGTCTAAGCGCCATTTTGCCTAAATGCCTGGCAGTTAATCGCGGCAGTTGGGCAGGAGACGGAGATGCAGTGTGTACTACTCCAGCACAGTGTCTCTGGCTGCTCTTCTCATCACTATGGCTTCTACTTTCACATTCCTCCACACCGTCCGCCCTCTGTCCCTTCTCTCCACATCAGTCCCTCCTTCCCTTGGCCTTGTTCAGTTCCCATACACTTTACACCCTCCACGGTGCAGCATAAAAAACACCAATATAAATCTCTCACCCACTTGCTGCCTCTTTCTGTTCTCCTGCTACTAGCTGCAGGGGATATTTCACCAAACCCTGGCCCTCCCTCTGTTGTAACTTCTCCTCTGCCACACACATAAACCCCAACAATCGGATTAATGTTCACTGCACGTCCTCTCCAGTCTCTAACTGCGCGCTCTGGAACGCACGGTCGGTTCGTAACAAACTCCCCACAATCCATGATCTCTTCCTCTCTCGCTCTCTGAACTTGCTGGACCTTACAGAAACCTGGCTTCACCCCTCGGACACTGCTTCCCCTGCTGCCCTATCCTATGGTGGACTTCACTTCTCCCATACCCCCAGACCTGATGACAGGTGGAGGAGCAGGCATACCACTTTCTCCACAGTGCACATTTCAGGTCATTCCCCCTGTACCCTCTCTCACATTCCCCTCTTTTGAGGTTCACACTATCAGACTCTTCCATCCATTCCCCCTGATAGTTGCAGTTGTCTATCGTCCCCCAGGCTCCCCCCACCAACAATTTCTGGATCACTTTGCAGCTTGGCTTCCTCACTTCCTCTCTTCTGAATCACCAACTCTTATTATGGGTGATTTTAATATCCCCATTGATGATCCCATCCCCCCATCAGCCGCTCACTCTCTTTCTATAACCTCCTCTCGTGGCCTATCACAGCTCACTTCCTCTGCCACGCATGAACAGGACAATATACTTGGTCTAGTCTTCTTCCGTTACTGCTCAGTCTCAAACTTTAGTAACTGATCCTTCCCACTTTCTGACCACAATCTTCTTTCATTTACCATAAAGACCTCTCACTTTTCTCATGACAATCCTACTTCTCACACTTACAGAAACCTACACACCATTGATCCCCAGCAGCTCCCTGACACCCTACAATTAGCTCTTACCCAGTCTCTTCCCTTCCCTGTCCAGACTTGGCAGCCAATCATTACAACCAGACCCTCAAAACCACCCTAGATGAAGTTGCTCCAATATCAATCCGTCCCTCTCGACAAAGAACACGACAGCCCTGACACACACCTGAAACACGTTTTTTCCAGCGCTGCTCCAGATGTGCAGAACGCTTATGGAGAAAATCACGAATATCAGCAGACTTCCTCTATTATAAATGTATGCTCAAAACATATAATTCGGCTCTCAACATTGCCAAACAAAAAAACTAAAGTTCCAGAACCTGTCACTGACCTCTGTGCTGATGGCATGGCCACTTACTTCAGAGACAAGACTGGCAGTATCCGGCAGGAAATTATCTCCCAGTCCCCAAATAATTTCAATCCTCCTCCCTCTGATTCCTCCACATGCTTTCTCTCCTCTTTTGACCCTATAACAGAGGCAGAAGTCTCCCGGCTTCTCTCTTCTCTCGACCTACAACCTGCAGCAGTGATCCTATTCCATCACACCTCCAGTCCCTCTTCCCGGCTGTCATCACTCACCTAACTACAATTTTTAACCTCTCTCTCTTCTGGTATCTTCCCCTCCTCTTTCAAACACTCTATTATAACCCCACTACTAAAGAAACCATCTCTTGACCCGACCTGCGCTGCTAACTACAGACCTGTTTCTAACCTCCCCTTCATCTCTAAACTCCTTGAACGTCTTGTCTACTCTCACTTAATAAGCTATCTCTCTGCAAACTCTCTTCTTGACACCTTACAATCTGCCTTTCGCCCTTTTCACTCTACAGAAACTGCACTTACTAAATTGTCTAACAATCTCCTAACAGCAAAAAGAAATGGTGACTATTCTCTACTGATTCTGCTGGATCTCTCTGCAGCGTTCTATACTGTAGACCATAAACTCCTCCTCACCATGCTCCACTCAATTAGCCTTAAGGACACTGCTCTCTCTTGGTTCTCTTCCTATCTCTCTGGCCGCTCCTTTAGTGTATCATTCGCTGGCTCTTCTTCTTCTCCTCTTCCTCTTGATGTTGGAGTTCCTCAGGGCTCAGTACTAGGTCCTCTACTCTTCTCCCTCTATACAGCCCCCATCGGACAGACTATTAGTAGATTTGGCTTTCGATAACATCTTTATGCTGATGACACCAAACTATACACTTCATCCCCTAACATCACCCCTACTTTACGCCAAAACACCAGTGATTGTCTGGCAGCAGTCTCTAACATCATGTCCTCTCTGTATCTAAAACTGAACCTCTCAAAAACTGAACTTCTTGTCTTTCCCCCATCTACTAACTCACCTAAACTTGATATTTCAATTTCGGTCTGCAGCACTATCATAACTCCTGTGCAACATGCCCGCTGTCTTGGGGCCACTTTTGACTCCAATCTCTCCTTTGTTCCCCATATTCAATCACTTACTCGCTCTTGTCGTCTGCACCTCAAGAATATCGCCAGAATCCGCCCTTTTCTTACGGTGGAAACTGCAAAAGCTCTTGTTGTTGCCTTGATTTATTCTCGTCTTGACTACTGCAACGCATTACTAATCGGGCTCCCTTGCACTAAACTCTCCCCCCTTCAGTCTGTCCTAAATGCTGCAGCCAGGCTCATCTATCCATCCAACCGCTACACTGATGCTACTAGTCTGTGCCAGTCACTTCACTGGTTGCCCATCCACCACAGAATACAGTTCAAACTTCTCACCCTCACCCACAAAGCTCTCCACAGTGCTGCACCTTCATACATCTCCTCCCTCATCTCCATCTACCACCCTACTCCGGCTCTCCACAGTGCTGCACCTCCATACATCTCTTTCCTCATCTCCATCTACCTCCCTACTCCTGCTCTCCACAGTGCTGCACCTCCATACATCTCCTCCCTCATCTCCATCTACCTCCCTACTCCTGCTCTCCACAGTGCTGCACCTTCATACATCTCCTCCCTCATCTCCATCTACCACCCTACTCCGGCTCTCCACAGTGCTGCACCTCCATACATCTCCTCCCTCATCTCCATCTACCTCCCTACTCCTGCTCTCCACAGTGCTGCACCTCCATACATCTCCTCCCTCATCTCCATCTACCTCCCTACTCCTGCTCTCCACAGTGCTGCACCTCCATACATCTCCTCCTCTTCTCCATCTACCACCCTACTCCTGCTCTCCACAGTGCTGCACCTCCATACATCTCCTCCCTCATCTCCATCTACCTCCCTACTCCTGCTCTCCACAGTGCTGCACCTCCATACATCTCCTCCCTCATCTCCATCTACCACCCTACTCCTGCTCTCCACAGTGCTGCACCTCCATACATCTCCTCCCTCATCTCCATCTACCTCCCTACTCCTGCTCTCCACAGTGCTGCACCTCCATACATCTCCTCCCTCATCTCCATCTACCACCCTACTCCTGCTCTCCACAGTGCTGCACCTCCTACATTTCCTCCCTCATCTCCGTCTACCACGCTACTCCTGCTCTCCACAGTGCTGCACCTCCATACATCTCCTCCCGCATCTGCATCTACCATCCTACTCCTGCTCTCCACAGTGCTGCACCTCCATACATCTCCCCCTCATCTCCATCTACCACCCTACTCCTGCTCTCCACAGTGCTGCACATCCATACATCTCCCCCTCATCTCCATCTACCACCCTACTCCTGCTCTCCACAGTGCTGCACCTCCATACATCTCCTCCCTCATCTCCATCTACCACCCTACTCCTGCTCTCCACAGTGCTGCACCTCCATACATCTCCCCCTCATCTCCATCTACCACCCTACTCCTGCTCTCTACAGTGCTGCACCTCCATACATCTCCTCCCTCATCTCCATCTACCACCCTACTCCTGCTCTCCACAGTGCTGCACCTCCATACATCTCCTCCCTCATCTCCTCCCACCCTACTCGTGCTCTCCACAGTGCTGCACCTCCATAAATCTCATCTCCATCTACCATCCTACTCCTGCTCTCCACAGTGCTGATCCTCCATACATCTCCTCCTCTCCATCTACCACCCTACTCCTGCTCTCCACAGTGCTGCACATACATCTCCCCCCTCATCTCCATCTACCACCCTACTCCTGCTCTCCACAGTGCTGCACCTACATACATCTCCTCCCTCATCTCCATCTACCACCCTACTCCTGCTCCCCACAGTGCTGCACCTCCATTCATCTCCTCCCTCATCTCCATCTACCACCCTACTCCTGCTCTCCACAGTGCTGCACCTCCATACATCTCCCCCCTCATCTCCATCTACCACCCTACTCCTGCTCTCCACAGTGCTGCACCTCCATACATCTCCTCCCTCATCTCCATCTACCACTCTACTCCTGCTCTCCACAGTGCTTCACCTCCATACATCTCCTCCCTCATCTCCATCTACCTCCCTACTCCTGCTCTCCACAGTGCTGCACCTCCATACATCTCCTCCCTCATCTCCATCTACCACCCTACTCGTGCTCTCCACAGTGCTGCACCTCCATAAATCTCATCTCCATCTACCACCCTACTCCTGCTCTCCACAGTGCTGATCCTCCATACATCTCCTCCTCTCCATCTACCACCCTACTCCTGCTCTCCACAGTGCTGCACCTCCATACATCTCCTCCCTCATCTCCATCTACCTCCCTACTCCTGCTCTCCACAGTGCTGCACCTCCATACATCTCCCCCCTCATCTCCATCTACCACCCTACTCCTGCTCTCCACAGTGCTGCACCTCCATACATCTCCTCCCTCATCTCCATCTACCGCCCTACTCCTGCTCTCCACAGTGCTGCACCTCCATACATCTCCTCCCTCATCTCCATCTACCACTCTACTCCTGCTCTCCACAGTGCTTCACCTCTATACATCTCCTCCCTCATCTCCATCTACCACTCTACTCCTGCTCTCCACAGTGCTGATCCTCCATACATCTCCTCCTCTCCATCTACCACCCTACTCCTGCTCTCCACAGTGCTGCACCTCCATACATCTCCTCCCTCATCTCCATCTACCTCCCTACTCCTGCTCTCCACAGTGCTGCACCTCCATACATCTCCCCCCTCATCTCCATCTACCACCCTACTCCTGCTCTCCACAGTGCTGCACCTCCATACATCTCCTCCCTCATCTCCATCTACCGCCCTACTCCTGCTCTCCACAGTGCTTCACCTCCATACATCTCCTCCCTCATCTCCATCTACCACTCTACTCCTGCTCTCCACAGTGCTTCACCTCCATACATCTCCTCCCTCATCTCCATCTACCACTCTACTCCTGCTCTCCACAGTGCTGCACCTACTCGTGCTCTCCTTATGTTAGCGACCTAAGATTAATAACCTCCATAATTCGTACCTCTCACTCCCGTCTTCAAGACTTTTCTCGAGCTGCACCTACTCTCTGGAATACTCTGCCCGGAATACTAGGTCAATCCACAACTTCTCCACATTCAAACGTGCCTTAAAAGCACATCTTTTCAGGCAGGCTTATCAGGCTACCTAAAGCTTTTGCGAGCAGGGCCCTGACTCCTAGTGTTTCAGTTGCATATTATCCAGTTATTTTTGTTTTGTATGTTATATACAGATTACAGGGTGGAGTATAGTGTTGTGTACTATATAGAGATTACAGGGCAGTAGATTGTGCTGTATGTTATATACAGATTGCAGGGTGGAGTATTGTGTTGTATGTTTTATACAGGTTACAGGGCGGTGTATTGTGTTGTATGGTATATACAGATTACAGGGTGGCATATTGTGTTGCCTATTATATACAGATTACAGGGCAGTAGATTGTGCTGTATGTTATATACAGATTATAGGGTGATGTATTGTGTTGTGTATTATATACAGATTACAGGGCAGTAGATTGTGCTGTATTTTATATACAGATTACAGGGTGGTGTGTTGTGTATTGTATATAGATTACAGGGCAGTAGATTGTGCTGTATGTTATATACAGATTACAGGGCAGGGGATTGTGTTGTATGTTTTATACAGGTTACAGGGCGGTGTATTGTTTTGTATATTATATACAGATTACATGGTGGTGTATTGTGTTGTATATTATATACAGATTACATGGCGGTGTATTGTGCTGTATGTTATATACAGATTACAGGGCGGTGTATTATGTTGTATGTTTTATACAGGTTACAGGGCGGTGTATTGTGTTGTATATTATATACAGATTACAGGGCAGTAGATTGTGCTGTATGTTATATACAGATTACAGGGCGGTGTATTGTGTTGTATATTATATACAGATTACATGGTGGTGTATTGTGTTGTATATTATATACAGATTACATGGCGGTGTATTGTGCTGTATGTTATATACAGATTACAGGGCGGTGTATTATGTTGTATGTTTTATACAGGTTACAGGGCGTGTGTATTGTGTTGTATATTATATACAGATTACAGGGCAGTAGATTGTGCTGTATGTTATATACAGATTACAGGGCGGTGTATTGTGTTGTATATTATATACAGATTACATGGCGGTGTATTGTGCTGTATGTTATATACAGATTACAGGGCGCTGTATTATGTTGTATGTTTTATACAGGTTACAGGGCAGTGTTTTGTGTTGTATATTATATAATTCACTAAAAAAATTAAGGATACCTACGGGGGGTTTTTAAGGAACAATATCACTGAACAAAAATCAATTCCCCTTTTAAAACATAACGTTTAATTATTGTCCATTGTTAAAAAGCCCACTTCAATAAATCCCGATAACAAAAAAGAATATTTATATAGATGCTTATGCCTATAGTTAATTAAGGTACAATCAAATTATAAAGACCTCACCACCAAAACATTATCCACACTACTGCTTAACAAGAGTAATATCTATGTTGACAGAGGTGAATACAGCAACTATAGATGGATCGCCACCCAAGCGTGAAAATAATCTACAAACGTCAGTAGTAAATTTCACATGCTAATAAAAGACAGGAAACATAAACAGTTTAGGAGAGATCTGTTAGAATTTAAAGAAAACAGGGCATACTCGAATCTAACAGAAAAAAAAGAAGACCCCTTCTGATTCCGAGATCTCCTCTTCGGAGGTAGATATCTCGGGCACTGAACGAGTGGGTGAGAGACCTACTGCTGGCAGATCAAGGCCCAGAGGTAGTAGGGGATATCGGAACCGAGGTCGATCAGGAAGATGGGGCCCACAAAACAGATACAACTCACGAGATCAGGATTCTTCTCAACCCTCACGATCATATGCATCATCAGGGGTCTTCGGAGGGGGCAAGCCCATATCAACTGAGAGATCGGACCTGCCTAGAGAAATGAATGAGACTGGCCCAAACTCTGATGAAGGTCAAGTAATTAATTTGTCAGATAGAAACCTAACGACCGATGAAACGATTGTCCTCTCTGTAGGGATTACTTTTGTTCCTACAACAAGATATAATGCTTTTAGATGGGTAAAAGACATTCATCTCTTTTGCTGGAAGCTAAAATGGCACAAATTCCATAAAAATAATGATATGGTTGAGAGCATAAAATTAGGGATATCCTTAGAAGATCTTCCAGGCACCAGATTATTAGCAGAGCTACTCAATGAAGAGGAGAAAGATAGGGGCCTAGGTCCCTTTACTGACCTAAAATCCAGAAGCAAGAAGGCCCCTCCACCCCAAGAAAGTAACATTATTGATTTATTCCTAAGTGGTGTCATTAAGGAAATGGTAAAACTAGTTTTTAGAAAAGCTGACCAAAGTACAAATATGAGTAAGTCCGAAATTAGGGCCATGGTGGCATTAGAATCAGACGAGAACATTATCATCAAACCCTCAGACAAAGGGGGGAATCTACTCATTTTAAACCACCAACAATATCTGGAAATGTGTAATCGCATCTTAAATAATATATCCTCTTATGGAAAATTAAGTAGTAACCCCACCTTAGAATACCAACAAAAATTAAGTATTATCCTGATCGAGGCCTTAGATGCCAGGCTTATCTCAGAGAAGAAAAGATATTTATGTATGTAGAGAAACCTACAATACCTACTTTGTACTCTTTGCCAAAAATACATAAAGGCCTATGCCCACTAGAAGGAAGACCCATAGGGTCAGGAACAAACTCAATTACCCACAATGTAGGGATCTATATTGATAAAATATTGAGAGATTTTGTAGTCTCTCTCCCCTCGTACATCAGGGACACCTCTGATCTGATTAAATAGCTCGATGGCCTAATGGTGGAGGACAACATGTTTCTAGCCTCAATTGACATTGAAGCCCTCTACAGTAATATCCCCCATGATAAAGGACTCTTGGCAATTTCTTGAAAACGAGAGGCACACATTGCAATTCCCATAATGGATTTATACTGCGTCTTTTGGACTTTGTCCTAAAACATACCGGTAATTATTTTCCTTTCAATTCTAGGTACTTCCACCAACTCAGCCATGGGCAGCGCCTGTGCGCCAACTTATGTTAATCTGTTCCTGGTTTGGTGGGAGGATACCGTGATACTTACTGAAGACAATAAATGGAAGCCCTACATCAGCTTTTGGGGTCGTTTTCTTGACGATGTCTTCATCTTGTGGAACGGCACACTAAATACCTAATAGGCACTTCATGAAGGATGAAGAGCCCCCAATGAAGTATAATGCTGTTATAACATCCTAGTGTTAGCGCCCTAAAGCGGTACCTGAATTTAGGGCATTACCTTTGTGTGCATATCGCAGATGTAAAAATATCAGAGATCAGTTAGTGAGAGCGGATGTGGACCCCAAAACAACTAGTAGACAGACGACGTTGGCACCATCGGCCACTGGTTGTTTCCCGTGCCTGCATTGTGTCGATTGTCGTTATGTCTGTAGGTCTAGGACATTTGTGCACCCTAATACGGGTTACACATACCCCATTAAGTCCCATTTAACATGCGATTCTTCTTTTGTAGTATATATTTTATCTTGCCCTTGTCAGTTGCTCTATGTAGGCGAAACATCTCCAGATTTAAAGACCAGGCTCGATAATCATCGCTATACGATTAGAAAGGGGCGCACAGATTTACCGGTCCCCGGTAAAAACATAATGAAAAGGATCTGAGATGTTGGATAATAGACCAGATTCAAATGCCACGGAGGGGTGGAGACCGTATATCTCTACTCAAAAAGAGAGTTATATTGGATCCAGACTTTAAACAGCCTGTATCCTAATGGATTGAATATTGATTGCAGATATGGTGGGATAGTATGAGTGTGGTGGTTTGCCCTCGATTACCTGGAATGTACGTGAAGCCTTCTACCTGTGGTGGAATGGTTAAAAAAAATAAAAATAATGAAAAATTTTAAAATAAGAACAGAAAATTATATACTTTTTGTAACATAGGGGTAATGAGGCATATAGATTATATGTATTATTGATATTTCTCTCATTATTTTAGACACCTTCGCACATTTGGGAGAAGGTTTTTTGGATGAGTAATGAGCCTGGACGTTGGATGAAGAGCCCCCAATGAAGTCTAACCTCTTAGTGGTTTTTATTTCTGAGGTTCCCTCTGTGGGTCCCGCCTGCACTACAGGGAGGTGGTTTTCTCCTTTGTTTGATGAGACAATGCTTTGTTCAGTTCAAGTATCTATATTGCCAGTATGTTATTGCTTTGGACCTTTATATACCCTGTCACATCTAATAGAGGAGAACCCTCTTAGTCACGAGTTGGAGCAGGATGGGGACCCGAGATGTGGCCAGCATTGACGTGTTGGCACCATTTGGGTACCGATTGGGTTTGGGCTATCCATCTTGGAAGAGGTGGTTATGCGCCTAACCTGCTTGGTAGTGGAATTGATCCACAGTGACTGATCCTACAGGAATCGTGACGGTGTGTAGCTACAATGATAAATCATAAAAAAGAGATTTGGCGGGATTCCCTCTTTGAACATGGCGGCGGATGCAAAGGTGGTTTTGCGCATGCGCCGCCTTTTATAGCCGTCAGTTTATGGGCAGGGCCTGTGATTCATGCGTTCATGCGACCCTGCGGCGAGCGTGCGTCTCCGCTCGGCCCGATACTGATGACGTAATGCAGCCGGAACATGCGCAGAATGGCGCGATGGTATATGTGGGCCACATCGATCTTCCAGGTCTCCTCCTCCCTCTTATGATCACATTAATTAAAGTGTATGCACTGATTATAGAAGGATGTGATACAGGTGGATCCAATCATGTTCATTTCAGGATATTGTATGTTTTTTATTACTTTATGTATTTGATTCACTATATGCACTTGTCACTTTACCCGGTGCGGATGATTATTGACTTCTCTTATGTATTTTAATATATTTTGCACTTGAATTTTTGTAATTATCAATTATGTTTTTGTACTGATTACCTTGATTGACACACCTTTATATGTTTGCTGTTCATTTTGTACCAATGCTTGAGAAAGGCTCATGTATGAGCCCAAACGTCGCTCTTTGCCACTTCATGGGTGAATAAAACACATTGTCTTATTGAAGATCTTTCTGGAGTGCAGTCCGATTTTTATTCTATACAAGAGGGTAAGCACCTGTTGCCATACTTGGACATTGCACCCGCCTGTTTTTCTTTTTTCCTTTGGATGGTGCTGCCAGTGTTTTTTTTCTATTTTATATATATATATATATATATATATATATATATATATATATATATACACATTATATTGTCCTCTGTAGTATATATATATATAGTATACTGTCCTCTGTAGTACAGTCATGGCCAAAAGTTTTGAGAATGACACAAATATTAGTTTTCACAAAGTTTGCTGCTAAACTGCTTTTAGATCTTTGTTTCAGTTGTTTCTGTGATGTAGTGAAATATAATTACACGCACTTCATACGTTTCAAAGGCTTTTATCGACAATTCCATGACATTCATGCAAAGAGTCAGTATTTGCAGTGTTGGCCCTTCTTTTTCAGGACCTCTGCAGTTCGACTGGGCATGCTCTCAATCACTTCTGGGCCAATTCCTGACTGATACAACCCATTCTTTCATCATCACTTCTTGGAGTTTGTCAGAATTAGTGGGTTTTTGTTTGTCCACCCGCCTCTTGAGGATTGACCACTCAATGGGATTAAGATCTGGGGAGTTTCCAGGCCATGGATCCAAAATGTCAACGTTTTGGTCCCCGAGCCACTTAGTTATCACTTTTGCCTTATGGCACGGTGCTCCATCGTGCTGGAAAATGCATTGTTCTTCACCAAACTGTTGTTGGATTGTTGGAAGAAGTTGCTGTTGGAGGGTGTTTTGGTGCCATTCTTTATTCATGGCTGTGTTTTTGGGCAAAATTGTGAGTGAGCCCACTCCCTTGGATGAGAAGCAACCCCACACATGAATGGTCGCAGGATGCTTTACTGTTGGCATGACACAGGACTGATGGTAGCGCTCACCTTTTCTTCTCCGGACAAGCCTTTTTCCAGATGCCCCAAACAATCGGAAAGAGGCTTCATCGGAGAACATGACTTTGCCCCAGTCCTCAGCAGTCCATTCACCAGACTTTCTACAGAAGATCAATCTGTCCCTGATGATGTTTTTTTTGGAGAGAAGTGGCTTCTTTGCTGCCCTTCTTGACACCAGGCCATCTTCCAAAAGTCTTGGCCTCACTGTGCGTGCAGATGCGCTCACACCTGCCTGCTGCCATTCCTGAGCAAGCTCTGCACTGGTGGCACTCCGATCCCGCAGCTGAATCCTCTTTAGGAGACGATCCTGGCGCTTGCTGGACTTTCTTGGACGCCCTGAAGCCTTCTTAACAAGAATTGAACCTCTTTCCTTGAAGTTCTTGATGAGCCTATAAATTGTTGATTGAGGTGCAATCTTAGTAGCCACAATATCCTTGCCTATGAAGCCATTTTTATGCAATGCAATGATGGCTGCACGCGTTTCTTTGCAGGTCACCATGGTTAACAATGGAAGAACAATGATTTCAAGCATCACCCTCCTTTTAACATGTCAAGTCTGCCTTTTAACCCAATCAGCCTGACATAATGATCTCCAGCCTTGTGCTCCTCAACATTCTCACCTGAGTTAACAAGACGATTACTGAAATGATCTCAGCAGGTCCTTTAATGACAGCAATGAAATGCAGTGGAAAGGTTTTTTTGGGATTAAGTTAATTTCCATGGCAAAGAAGGACTATGCAATTCATCTGATCACTCTTCATAACATTCTGGAGTAGATGTAAATTGCTATTATAAAAACTTAAGCAGCAACTTTTCCAATTTCCAATATTTATGTAATTCTCAAAACTTTTGGCCACGACTGTATATACACAGTATACTGTCCCCTGTAGTGTGTGTGTGTATATATATATATATATATATACAGTATACTGTCCCCTGTAGTGTGTATATATATACAGTATACTGTCCTCAGTAGTATATATACAGTATACTGTCCTCTGTAGTATATATATAGTATACTGTCCCCTGTAGTGTGTGTGTGTGTGTGTATATATATATATATATATATATATATATATATATTATACTGTCCCCTGTAGTATATATATACAGTATACTGTCCTCAGTAGTATATATACAGTATACTGTCCCCTGTAGTGTATATATATATATACAGTATACTGTCCTCAGTAGTATATATACAGTATACTGTCCCCTGTAGTATATTTATACAGTATCCTGTCCTCTGTAGTGTGTATATATATATATATATACATACACAGTATACTGTCCTCTGTAGTATATATACAGTGTAATGTCCCCTGTAATATATATATATATATATATATATACACACAGTATACTGTCTTCTGTAGTATATATACAGTATAATGTCCCCTGTAGTGTATATATATATATATATATATATATATATATATATAAAGGAAAAATGGCAGCACTGGCTATAAATAAAAAGAAAATTGGGTGCATGATCCTAGAGTATAGACTTCTCACCCCACAAATAGAATCCAGAAGAAGGACGGCACTCCAGTAAGGTGAAAAAAATGATGATGCCTTTATTCAACCATCCGGTGCAACGTTTCGGCTCTAAATGAGCTCATTTAGAGCCGAAACGTTGCACCGGATGGTTGAATAAAGGCATCATCTTTTTTTCACCTTACTGGAGTGCCGTCCTTCTTCTGGATTCTATATATATATATATATATATATATATATATATACAGTACAGACCAAAAGTTTGGATGGACACACCTTCTCATTCAAAGAGTTTTCTTTCTTTATATGAAAATTGTAGATTCACACTGAAGGCATCAAAACTATGAATTAACACATGTGGAATTATATACATAACAAACAAGTGTGAAACAACTGAAAATATGTCATATTCTAGGTTCTTCAAAGTAGCCACCTTTTGCTTTGATTACTGCTTTGCACACTCTTGGCATTCTCTTGATGAGCTTCAAGAGGTAGTCCCCTGAAATGGTCTTCACTTCACAGGTGTGCCCTGTCAGGTTTAATAAGTGGGATTTCTTGCCTTATAAATGGGGTTGGGACCATCAGTGGCGTTGAGGAGAAGTCAGGTGGATACACAGCTGATAGTCCTACTGAATAGACTGTTAGAATTTGTATTATGGCAAGAAAAAAGCAGCTAAGTAAAGAAAAACGAGTGGCCATCATTACTTTAAGAAATGAAGGTCAGTCAGTCAGTCAGCCGAAAAATTGGGAAAACTTTGAAAGTAAGGGCTATTTGACCATGAAGGAGAGTGATGGGGTGCTGCGCCAGATGACCTGGCCTCCACAGTCCCTGGACCTGAACCCAATCGAGATGGTTTGGGTTGAGCTGGACCGCAGAGTGAAGGCAAAAGGGCCAACAAGTGCTAAGCATCTCTGGGAACTCCTTCAAGACTGTTGGAAGACCATTTCAGGGGACTACATCTTGAAGCTCATCAAGAGAATGCCAAGAGTGTGCAAAGCAGTAATCAAAGCAAAAGGTGGCTACTTTGAAGAACCTAGAATATGACATATTTTCAGTTGTTTCACACTTGTTTGTTATGTATATAATTCCACATGTGTTAATTCATAGTTTTGATGCCTTCATAGTCATGAAAATAAAGAAAACTCTTTGAATGAGAAGGTGTGTCCAAACTTTTGGTCTGTACTGTATATATATATATATATATCAGTATACTGTACCCTGTAGTGTATATATACAGTATACTGTCCCCTGTAGTATATATATATATATATTTATATACACACAGTATACTGTCCTCTGTAGTGTAAATATACAGTATACTGTCATCTATAGTATGTATACAGTATAATGCCCTCTGTAGTGTGTGTATACATATATATATATATATATATATATATTATACTGTCCTCTGTAGTGTGTGTGTGTGTATATATATATAGTATACTGTCCTCTGTAGTATATATACAGTATACTGTCCTCTGTAGTGTATATCTATATATACAGAATACTGTCCTCTGTAGTATATATATATAGTATACTGTCCCCTGTAGTATTTATATACAGTATACTGTACCCTGTAGTATATACAGTATACTGTCCCCTGTAGTATATATACAGTATACTGTCCTCTGTAGTATATATATATATACAGTATATTGTCCTCTGTAGTATATATATACAGTATACTGTCCTCTGTAGTGTATATATATATATATATATATATATATATATATATATGCAGTATACTGTCCTCTGTAGTATATATATATATATATAGTATACTGTCCCCTGTAGTGTATATATATACAGTATACTGTACCCTGTAGTATATACAGTATACTGTCCTCTGTAGTATATATAGTATACTGTCCCCTGTAGTATATATACAATATACTGTACCCTGTAGTGTGTATATATATATACAGTATACTGTCCTCAGTAGTATATATATACAGTATATTGTCCTCTGTAGTATATATATATACAGTATATTGTCCTCTGTAGTATATATACAGTATACTGTCTTCTGTAGTATATATATATATATATATATATATATACACAGTATACTGTCCTCTGTAGTATATATACAGTATACTGTTCTCTGTAGTATATATACAGTATATTGTCCTATGTAGTATATATATATATATATATAAACAGTATATTGTCCTCTGTAGTATATATACAGTATACTGTCTTCTGTAGTATATATATACAGTATACTGTCCTCTGTAGTATATATACAGTATACTGTCCTCTGTAGTATATATACAGTATATTGTCCTATGTAGTATATATATAAAGTATACTGTCCTCTGTAGTATATATATATATATATACTGTATACTGTCCTCTGTAGTGTGTATATATATATATATACAGTATACTGTCCTCTGTAGTATATATATGGTATACTGTCCTCTGTAGTATATATATATATACTGTATACTGTCCTCTGTAGTATATATATATAGTATACTGTCCTCTGTAGTATATATATACAGTATAATGTCCTCTGTAGTATATATACAGTATACTGTCCTCTGTAGTATATATAAAGTATACTGTCCTCTGTAGTATATATATACTGTATACTGTCCTCTGTAGTATATATACAGTATACTGTCCTCTGTAGTATATATACAGTATACTGTCCTCTGTAGTATATATATAGTATACTGTACTCTGTAGTATATATATATATATAGTATACTGTCCCCTGTAGTATATATATATAGTATACTGTCCTCTGTAGTATATATACAGTATACTGTCCTCTGTAGTATATATATAGTATACTGTCCTCTGTAGTATATATATAGTATACTGTCCTCTGTAGTATATATACAGTATACTGTCCTCTGTAGTATATATATAGTATACTGTCCTCTGTAGTATATATATAGTATACTGTCCTCTGTAGTATATATACAGTATACTGTCCTCTGTAGTATATATACAGTATACTGTCCTCTGTAGTGTATATATATATATACACAGTATACTGTCCTCTGTAGTATATATATATACACAGTATACTGTCCTCTGTAGTATATATACAGTATACTGTCCTCTGTAGTGTATATATACAGTATACTGTCCTCTGTAGTATATATATACAGTATACTGTCCTCTGTAGTATATATATACAGTATACTGTCCTCTGTAGTATATATATACAGTATACTGTCCTCTGTAGTATATATATAGTATACTGTACTCTGTAGTATATATATATATATATATATATACATATATAGTATACTGTCCCCTGTAGTATATATATATAGTATACTGTCCCCTGTAGTATATACATATTCTTGTCTGTTATCAGAATTTATTGAAGTAGGATTTTTAATAATAGACAATAATTAAACGTTTTTTTTTAAAAGGGGAATTGATTTTTGTTCAGTGATATTGTTATATACAGATTACAGGGCTGTAGATTGTGTTGTGTATTATATACAGATTACATGGCGGTGTACTGTGCTGTATGTTATATACAGATTACAGGGTGGTATATTGTGTTGTATATTATATACAGATTACAGGGCAGTAGACTGTGCTGTATGTTATATACAGATTACAGGGTGATGTATTGTGTTGTATATTATATACAAATTACATGGCGGTGTACTGTGCTGTATGTTATATACAGATTACAGGGCGGTGTATTGTGTTGTATGTTATATACAGATTACAGGGCGGTGTATTGTGTTGTATGTTATATACAGATTACAGGGCGGTGTATTGTGTTGTATGTTATATACAGATTACATGGCGCTGTATTGTGTTGTATGTTATATACAGATTACAGGGCGGTGTATTGTGTTGTATGTTATATACAGATTACAGGGGGGTGTATTGTGCTGTATGTTATATACAGATTACATGGCGCTGTATTGTGTTGTATGTTATATACAGATTACATGGCGTGTATTGTGTTGTGTATTATATACAGATTACAGGGTGGTGTATTGTGCTGTATGTTATATACAGATTTCAGGGCGGTGTATTGTGCTGTATGTTATATACAGATTACAGGGCGCTGTATTGTGTTGTATGTTATAAACAGATTACATGGCGCTGTATTGTGTTGTATGTTATATACAGATTACAGGGTGGTGAATTGTGTTGTGTATTATATACAGATTACAGGGTGGTATATTGTGTTGTATGTTATATACAGATTACAGGGTGGTATATTGTGTTGTATGTTATATACAAATTACATGGCGCTGTATTGTGTTGTATGTTATATACAGATTACAGGGTGGTGAATTGTGTTGTGTATTATATACAGATTACAGGGTGGTATATTGTGTTGTATGTTATATACAGATTACAGGGTGGTGTATTGTGCTGTATGTTATATACAGATTACAGGGTGGTGTATTGTGCTGTATGTTATATACAGATTACAGGGTGGTGTATTGTGTTGTGTATTATATACAGATTACAGGGCGGTGTATTGTGTTGTATGTTATATACAGATTACAGGGTGGTGTATTGTGATGTATGTTATATACAGATTACAGGGTGGAGTATTGTGTTTGTGGCGAAACCAACCTCACCACTGGGTTTTGGAGAGGACTGGCTGCTGGCCTCTTGCCCCTGGATTATGGGCCATATACTAACTTTTAAACCCCTGAACCTATTCAAGTGAATTCTGGATAGGTTTGTCCCCAAGTTATACTGTTTAAATTGATGTAAATTATATGTATGGCCAATGTAAACTCACAAAGTTGTAACAAGTTATAATAAGTGTAACTTGTCAGCTTGGGAGGAATATGCTGGGTGTGTTTCTATTGTGCCATTGTCCCATTGTGTGTTTAACTGGTGATGTCTGTCCTGTTGTCTGCACATGTGTATTGGTGACTTCTCTTTGTCTTGAGAGATAATTGGATTACGCCTCGGTTGTCTTCGGGACAGAGAGGAGGAAACCATGATGCATTGTGGGGATATGTTGTATCATTGTATGTGTTGTAAATTACTGATTGGTTGTATTTCAAACCCCTGTGGGCAGTACTATGTTTGTGGTTTATGAATAAAAGAGGCTGTACGTGAAGTACAGTCAGACCACTGCTTGACCCTCAACACGGAGCCTTGTCTCGTTATTGGGGGGATCCGCTGTATGCTGTTAGAGACTGATTGCCAGGAGTGTAAGCTGATTCCTGTTCGTCTGCTAGCAGCTATTCGTGAGGTTCCAGTTTGGAGTGCTACTTTGTATCCAGTTCGGGAGGTTGGTGTCCTGCAGTAGCTGTGCCTGTCTCTCAGAAAGGGGCACATCGCCTAAACGGATTTTAACCCCTTGTCTGCTGAAACGGTCCGTTACAGTGTTGTATGTTATAAACAGATTACATGGCGCTGTATTGTGTTGTATGTTATATACAGATTATAGGGTGGTGTATTGTGCTGTATGTTATATACAGATTACAGGGTGGTGTATTGTGCTGTATGTTATATACAGATTACAGGGTGGTGTATTGTGTTGTATATTATATACAGATTACAGGGTGGTGTATTGTGTTGTATGTTATAAACAGATTACAGGGCGTGTATTGTGTTGTATGTTATATACAGATTACAGGGGGTGTATTGTGCTGTATGTTATATACAGATTACAGGGTGGTGTATTGTGTTGTATGTAATATACAAATTACATGGCGCTGTATTGTGTTGTATGTTATATACAAATTACAGGGCGCTGTATTGTGTTGTATGTTATATACAGATTACAGGGCGGTGTATTGTGCTGTATGTTATATACAGATTACAGGGCGGTGTATTGTGTTGTATGTTATATACAGATTACAGGGCGGTGTATTGTGTTGTATGTTATATACAGATTACAGGGCGGTGTATTGTGCTGTATGTTATATTCAGATTACAGGGCAGTGTATTGTGTTGTATGTTATATACAGATTACAGGGCGGTGTATTGTGCTGTATGTTATATACAGATTACAGGGCAGTAGATTGTGCTGTATGTTATATACATATTACAGGGCGGTGTATTGTGTTGTGTATTATATACAGATTGCAGGGTGGTGTATTGTGCTGTATGTTATAAACAGATTACAGGGCGGTGTATTGTGTTGTATGTTATATACAGATTACAGGGCGGTGTATTGTGCTGTATGTTATATACAGATTACAGGGCGGTGTATTGTGCTGTATGTTATATACAGATTACAGGGCGGTGTATTGTGCTGTATGTTATATACAGATTACAGGGCGTGTATTGTGCTGTATGTTATATACAGATTACAGGGCGGTGTATTGTGCTGTATGTTATATACAGATTACAGGTCGTGTATTGTGCTGTATGTTATATACAGATTACAGGGCGCTGTATTGTGCTGTATGTTATATACAGATTACAGGGCGGTGTATTGTGCTGTATGTTATATACAGATTACAGGGCGCTGTATTGTGCTGTATGTTATATACAGATTACAGGGCGGTAGCTTGTGCCATATACTGTTATTACCTATGGTGTCGTGGTCACTTACCTCTGGGACTCGTCCTCTGTGACTGGTTCTGATTCTCCCTTTCTTTCGGGTCGATGACATTTTCGTATGTAACGTCCCAGTCTTCATCTGCCGGCTCCTGGTTGACGCCTGTGAATGTGACACACGATATGACGCCATTATTACGTCCAGTAGTTAAGTGCAGTCTTCAGCCCTGGCAGATAGTGGGTGCGGGCCCCTTACAGGCAGGGGCCACTCTGTGCGGATCAGGAAGCGTCCTCTTCTAGGTTTCGTTGAAGGACTCTCAGGACCTCGCACATGCATCCTCAGCCACAGCTGGACCCTTATTAAAGGAAAGCAGCCTGGACCTGACAACCTCTGTACAAAGTCTCTGTTCTAGGTACATCTGTCTGCTGGCAGCCCTGACCAGAGTCTGTAGTGAACCATGGTATAGGTACAGGTCTCCTCTGACATGACTGACCTGCAGCCTGGACCTGACAACCTCTGTACAGGTCTCCTCTGACACCACCGACCAGTGGCCTTGACCCGACAACCTCTGTACAGGTCTCCTCTGACACCACCGACCAGTGGCCTTGACCTGACAACCTCTGTACAGGTCTCTTCTGACATGACCGACCTGCAGCTTGGACCTGACAACCTCTGTACAGGTTTCCTTTGACACCACCGACCATTGGCCTGTACCTGACAACCTCTGTACAGGTCTCCTCTGTCACCACCGACCAGTGGCCTGTGCCTGACAACCTCTGTACAGGTCTTCTCTGACACCACTGACCAGTGGCCTGTACCTGACAACCTCTGTACAGGTCTCCTCTGTCACCACCGACCAGTGGCCTGTACCTGACAACCTCTGTACAGGTCTCCTCTGACACCACTGACCAGTGGCCTTGACCTGACAACCTCTGTACAGGTCTCCTCTGACACCACCGACCAGTGGCCTGTGCCTGACAACCTCTGTACAGGTCTCCTCTGACATGACTGACCTGCAGCATGGACCTGACAACCTCTGTACAGGTCTCCTCTGACACCACTGACCAGTGGCCTTGATCTGACAACCTCTGTACAGGTCTCCTCTGACACCACTGACCAGTGGCCTTGACCTGACAACCTCTGTACAGGTCTCCTCTGACACCACTGACCAGTGGCCTTGATCTGACAACCTCTGTACAGGTCTCCTCTGACACCACTGACCAGTGGCCTTGATCTGACAACCTCTGTACAGGTCTCCTCTGACACCACTGACCTGCAGCATGGACCTGACAACCTCTGTACTGGTCTCCTCTGACACCACTAACAGGTGGCCTTGACCTGACAACCTCTGTACAGGTCTCCTCTGACACCACTGACCAGTGGCCTGTACCTGACAACCTCTGTACAGGTCTCCTCTGACACAACTCACCTGCAGCCTGGCCCTGACAACCTCTCTATAGGTCTCCTCTGACACCACTAACCGGTGGCCTGGATCTGACAACCTCTAGTCTCTAGAGAAGTACTTACCTGTGGTCCGGGAGGGGTCTCTGGTAAATCTCAGGTCAGCGTAGACGACGGCCATCAGCGCTCAGAACCGCGTCTTCATCGGTTCAGAAGAGGAAGTAAATGGTGGAAAGAAAAAGAATCCACAGAACGGAAGAAGCAGAGACAACGTGACTGCAGCCATGGGCGGCCAAGTGTGAAGAAGAGAGGCTTACTGGTATCGTGGGGGGGTTACACCAGTATGACATGAGGCGACCTCACCAGTATGACATGGGGTTTCTCACCAGTATCACATGAGAGAGCTCTGACCAGTATGACATGATGGGGTCTCACCAGTATAACATGAGGGGGCCTCACCAGTATCACATGAGGGGGCCCTCACCAGTATGACATGGGGTTTCTCACCAGTATGACATGATGGGGTGTCACCAGTATCACATCAGGGGGCCCTCACCACGATGACATGAGGGGCCCTCACCAGTATGATATGGGGTTTCTCACCAGTATGACATGAGGGGGCCTTCACGAGTATGACATGGGGTTTCTCACCAGTATGACATGAGGGTGCCCTCACCAGTATGATATGGGGTTTCTCACCAGTATGACATGAGGGGGCTCTCCCCAGTATCACATGAGGGGTTCTAATCAATATGACATGATGGGGTCTCACCAGTATGACATGATGGGGTCTCACCAGTATGACATGAGGGGGCTTTCACCAGTATGACATGAGGGGGCTTTCACCAGTATGACATGAGGGGGCTTTCACCAGTATGACATGAGGGGGCTTTCACCAGTATGACATGAGGGGGCTTTCACCAGTATGACATGAGGGGGCTTTCACCAGTATGACATTAGGGGGCTTTCACCAGTATGACATGACGGGGCTTTCACCAGTATGACATGATGGGGTCTCACCAGTATGACATGATGGGGTCTCACCAGTATGACATGAGGGGGCTTTCACCAGTATGACATGAGGGGGCTTTCACCAGTATGACATGAGGGGGCTTTCACCAGTATGACATGACGGGGCCCTCACCAGTATGACATGATGGGGTCTCACCAGTATGACATGATGGGGGTCTCACCAGTATGACATGAGGGGGCTTTCACCAGTATGACATGAGGGGGCTTTCACCAGTATGGCATGACGGGGCCCTCACCAGTATGACATGATGGGGTCTCACCAGTATGACATGATGGGGTCTCACCAGTATGACATGATGGGGTCTCACCAGTATGACATGATGGGGTCTCACCAGTATGACATGAGGGGGCTTTCACCAGTATGACATGACGGGGCCCTTACCAGTATGACATGATGGGGTCTAACCAGTTTGACATGATGGGGTCTCACCAATATGACATGAGGGGGCCCTCACCAGTATGACATGAGGGGGCCCTCACCAGTATGACATGAGGGGGCCCTCACCAGTATGACATGAGGGGGCCCTCACCAGTATGACATGAGGGGCCCTCACCAGTATGACATGAGGGGGCTTTCACCAGTATGACATGACGGGGCCCTTACCAGTATGACATGATGGGGTCTCACCAGTATGACATGATGGGGTCTCACCAGTATGACATGAGGGGGTCTCACCAGTATGACATGAGGGGGCCCTCACCAGTATGACATGAGGGGGCCCTCACCAGTATGACATGAGGGGGCCCTCACCAGTATGACATGAGGGGGCCCTCACCAGTATGACATGAGGGGGCCCTCACCAGTATGACATGAGGGGCCTCTCACCAGTATCACATGAGGGGGCTCTCACCAGTATCACATGGGGTTTCTCACCAGTATGACATGAGGGGGCCCTAACCAGTATGACATGGGGCTTCTCACCAGTATGACATGAGGGGGCCCTCACCAGTATGACATGAGGGGGCTTTCACCAGTATGACATGAGGGGGCTTTCACCAGTATGACATGATGGGGTCTCACCAGTATGACATGATGGGGTCTCACCAGTATGACATGAGGGGGTCTCACCAGTATGACATGAGGGGGCCCTTACCAGTATGACATGATGGGGTCTCACCAGTATGACATGATGGGGTCTCACCAGTATGACATGAGGGGGTCTCACCAGTATGACATGAGGGGGCCCTCACCAGTATGACATGAGGGGGCCCTCACCAGTATGACATGAGGGGGCACTCACCAGTATGACATGAGGGGCCTCTCACCAGTATCACATGAGGGGGCTCTCACCAGTATCACATGGGGTTTCTCACCAGTATGACATGAGGGGGCCCTAACCAGTATGACATGGGGCTTCTCACCAGTATGACATGAGTGGGATTTCACCAGTATAACATAAGGGGTTCTAATCAGTATGACATGATGGGGTCTCACCAGTATGACATGAGGGTGCTGTCACCAGTATCACATGAGGGAGCTTTCACCAGTATGACATAAGGGGGCTTTCACCAGTATCACATGGAGTTTCTCACCAGTATGACATAAAGGGTTCTAATCAATATGACTTGGTGGTGTCAGGCTTCGGTGTAGGAGGAAAACACCACACCGGGAAGGTGGGAACAGGGAATCAGTCCTGAGAACAAGGGAAGGAAGATGGACACCTCCTAGTAAAACCTTAACCAAATCCTGACAGACCCCAGAGGTAGGTGTGTCCATACGCAGGAATACCTAGGGTCATATCTAGCCCTATAGGACCCTGGTACTATTGGCAGGGACGAGACTACCTGTTCCTCCAAAAGGAAGGAGTCTCCTTCAGACCAATACAAACAATAGGAAATGCAACACACAGAACCCAATCAAAATACAAGGAGGGAAAGGAAAGACTTAACTTCAAAGGGGCTATGGAAGCACCAGGAACTTTGCCGAGATCCACACACCAGCATCCACAACTGAAACTGAAGCTATAAACCGCACAGCATTGTGGGAGAAGCAACGATAAATAAGGAAGGTAAAATGACCACATTAGCAACACCTGAGGCAAGGGATGTGGCCGTTACCAGAAACATCACAGACGCCTATTGATCCACAAGGAAAACCTGTCAGATCAAACCACGTGTTGCCAGTCTCACTGATCTCCTGCCACCTGTCTCGGAAACGTCCGTGACAGAGGGGGTCTCACCAGTATGACATTAGGGGGCGGGAACGTCTGTGACAGTACCCCCCCTTCTACGGGTGACCTCAGGGCACCCAGGACCGACCTTATCCGGGTGAGACCTGTGAAAAGCTTTCACCAAACGACTGGCATTCACGTCAGATGCCGGTACCTACATCCTCTCCTCTGGTCCATAACCCTTTCAGTGAATACGATTCTGAAGAGATCTACAGAGAACTCGAGATCTGAAAATCCAAACTACCGTCGACCATGACAGGAGCGGGTGGAAAGGAAGACGGCCCCAAAGGTTCAACATATCTCTTCAACAAAGATTTATGGAACACATTAGGAATCTTCAGGGCCTGAGGAAGTTCAAGACGAAAAGCTACAGGATTAATAATGGCAGTGATGGGGCGTGGCCTGACTGTCATGGCGTAAGGTCGCACACAGCTCCAGCTCCTACAAAATCCTGAGGATATCCTGGCCATCAGCGATTCCAGCGCCATTATTTCTGCCCCTAAAGATCCCTGAAACACCCTGAGAGCAGCAGTGGGACTCTTGGCCGCAAGTCTGCCCCTGGAGACCTACCACCATGCCAGTGTGACCGCCTATACACAGCACAGGGGAGCAGCCATCTTGCCGACCAGGTTCTCCAGCGCCCGGGCTCTCCTGTGGATGCCTGGGATATCGGCACACCGAAGGTGATTCCCCTCGACACAGCAGACCTGTGGAGTTCGACGACGGGAGAGAGTGCAGCTGTCCGGCCCTTACCAGCAGACTCGACACCTCCTGACAGGTTCCCGCTCGCTCTCCATCACGGGCTCAATTACCGCCGCGGCTCCGTTCTCCCCTGCGATCCTCTTGCCAGCACCGGACCAGCCTTAGCGGTTTGGGGACAGAACGCAGGCTGCAGCTTCTAGGACCCTTACCCTGGGCCAAGTGGCCACTGAGGGCGACTTTTGTGCAGAGCAGGTCAGTGGCAGCATCAAAGTACGGCACCAATATTCCCCACAGAAAGGACTGCAAGGGGGTTTTAACCCTTTGAGGGGAGTGCAGGCATCTCCTGAAAGCCACAGTTGGAGAAGCTAGCACACTGCTATAACAGAGAAGTGGCACCCTAGGGATTGCTGTGCGTAGCCCTGGCGCTACCTCCTTGACATCCTTTGGGGCCCGCGCCTGCCTATACTGGCGAGCCTGTGTCTTCTTATATTTTGCACCTGAGGGACTGTTACCTATATCATACGCGGATACACGTCCTCTATATGGTCCGTAAGACGGCCACTTCTGGAGCAAGTTGATGGTAGATACCATGAGTCAGACAGAGGCTCAAGGGGACAGTGTCCCCACTGATCAGGCGAAGATTGATCTCTCTAAAATAATGGCTGCCATTACGAACTGTCAGATGACCCTCATGGTCAAAATAGACCACGTCCAGGCAGACCTTACCTGCCTCAGACATGACATTGACAAGGTGCGGGAAAGAACCGTAGAGGTGGAGAGGAGGCTGGGCGAAGTGTAGGATATGACGCAGCGTGGTGATAATAGTGTCCGAACACTCCAACAACAAATTAAAGCATTAATGGCAAAGGTGGAGGACGCAGAAAATCGGAACAGGCGGAACATACGTATCATGGGGTTACCTGAAAGGGCGGAGGGCCAATCTCCGGAGGACTTTGCGGAGCACCTTATTAAGCAAACCCTGACCCCCATTAATTTGTCTGTGAACTTTGCGGTGGAGAGGGCCCACAGGATGCCCACCAAACCTTTGCCGCCTGGGGCCCCGCCGCGTCCTTTCATCCTAAAAGTCCTGAATTATAGGGACCGAGATGCGGTGCTTGCAGCGGCCCGTCGCCTGAAAGACATTCGCTTTAATAACATTAGGATATCCTTCTACCCGGACTTCTCCTCGGAGGTCCAGAAACAGCGGAGACAGTTCACAGCAGTGAGGGCACGACTACGGGAGAAAGCCTCGTCTACGCTATGTTGTATCCCGCGCGTCTTAGCGTACAGGACGGCGACTCAGCAAAGTTCTTCTCTACTCCAGAGGAAGCATCTGACTGGCTCGACCGGAGGGGCTGAATATATAGAGACTGTCAGATAGTGAGATTCTGTCTACACTTTTGAAGTTGGCCGAGACACGGGGAGGGGCTGTGTTCGACAGAACAGTTCCACTTCCCGGGGGTTAGTTTAGTTTATTCCGGGGGAGGTAGTGTTTAGAACGGGTCGTCCCGTTTTTCCAATAGGAAACTACTAGTCTTAGTTTGGGTTTCTAGGCTCAGATAGGTTGGGTGGTCTGGGCAGGGAGGGGGGACATTTTTGCGGGTCTTGTTTCACCTGTTTTCATATTTGTTTTATGTGTTGGTGTGTCGTCTTGTGGTATGAGTGTGGGAGTGCCTGGCCTGGATGTCCTAGGATTTCTACGACTTATGTGGTCGGCTCTGTTACATGATGGCTACCTGTAATTTTATCTCCTGGAACGTCAGGGGACTTAATGACAAAGTGAAAAGATCGCTTGTATTTAATTACTTGAAGAAATTTTCCCCGGATGTGGTCTCATTGCAGGAGACCCACTTGAGAGGCCAAAAGCTGTTGGCATTGAAGCGTCCTTGGATAGGATCATCATTTCACGCTGTTTACAGTAACAATGCTAGAGGGGTCTCTGTCATTGTGTCTAAGTCAATCCCTTTTCAGCTACATTCCGTGCAGACAGACTTATCTGGGCGCTATGTAATTGTACACGCTGCTATACGGGGAAGAGACTACATAGTGGTAGACATATACATCCCCCCCCTTTCAAAGAGGAGTACTAGATGACATTATGGGGAAGGTATCAACTCTACCCGCTAATTATGATGGGAGATTACAATGCAGTGCTGGACCCGATAGCAGATAGACTTCGTCCTCAGGTCTCGCCTAATAGGTCACTTGTAAATTGGGCTGATGCACATGATCTGACTGAAGGCTGGAGATTTCTCCACCCAAGTGACAGTCAATTTTCCTGTCACTCGGCTTCTTTTGATACTTTGTCCCGTATTGACTTAGTGTTTGTTAACAGGGAGCTACTGCCATGGTTGTCTAGGGTGGAATACCTCCCAAGGGGCATCTCGGATCATGCCCCGTTACTTGTGATTAGATGGCTGGAGGTATTACCTGTGGCTTGTGCAGCTCTAGAGGGGTCAGCTAATCCTACTGTTGAATGGGAGGCCTTCAAAGCGGTGCAACGCGGTACTCTTATACATGCCATTGCATCACATAGGAAAGAATTAGTGAGCACTAGGACTAAACTAGAGGAAGAAATAGCTAATAAGGAGGGTGAATATACTCTAAACCCTTGCCCGGAATCCCGTGAGATGTGGGAGGAGGCCCAGAGGAGGTATCACCTTCATTTATTGGAATACACTCAGAAGAGGCTATTGTATCAGAGGCAAGTGGTGTTCTCAGAAGGGGACAAAAACGGGAGGGCTCTGGCCTATTGTTGTACGGCCCCCACGGCAAGGGTCAGGGTTAATGGTTACCTGTCGCGCCCCTTTAGTCTACATAGAGGTACTAGGCAGGGCTGTCCCTTGTCACCCATGTTATTTGCCCTAGTTATGGAACCCCTAACTCAATTAGTTAACGGATCGGGACTGATTGAAGGATGGTCTATAGCGGGAATTCAAGAGAAGATTTCGCTTTACGCTGATGACCTACTGGTGTATCTAGCTGATGCAAGTCCTTCCTTGGAAGCAGGGCCGGACTGGCCTGCCGGGATACCGGGAAATTTCCCGGTAGGCCAGCAGGCCTGAGTGACGCAAGGCCGCGGCCCTGGTGGAAAGTGGGGGCGGCCGGCGGCAGGACACAGCAGCAGGAGATGAGCGCTTCCATTGTGGAAGCGCTCATCTCCATAGTCATCTGTATCGCCGTCTTTAGGACAGCGATACAGATGTCTATGCTGCGGCAGGGGAGGGAGAGGTGTGTCCCCTCCTGTTCTTCTGATAGGCGGCCAGCACTAGGCCGGCAGCCTATCAGAGGCCGGTGCAGGCGGCGCGGTGACGTCATTGCGCCGCCTGCACCGTATAGCGAAGGACACAGGCCGGAAGAGGCTTGCATCGCATCGCTGGAGGTAAGTATAAGTGTTTATTTATTATTTTATTTTTATATAGGTACAATACTGGATCATGATGGGGGGGTTACTGGCACATGATAAGGGGGCTATTGGCACATGATATGGGGGCTACTGGCACATGATATGGGGGCTATTGGCACATGATATGGGGGCTATTGGCACATGATATGGGGGCTATTGGCACATGATATGGGGGTTATTGGCACATTAGGGGGCTACTGGCACATGATATGGGGGATATTGGCACGTGATATGGGGGCTACTGGCACATAAGGAGGGCTACTGGCACATGATAAGGGGCGGCTACTGGCACATAAGGGGGGGTTACTGGCACATAAGGGGGCTATTGGCACATGATATGGGGGCTATTGGCACATGATATGGGGGCTATTGGCACAAGATATGGGGGCTATTGGCACATGATATGGGGGCTATTGGCACATGATATGGGGGCTACTGGCACATGATATGGGGGCTATTGGCACATGATATGGGGGCTATTGGCACATGATATGGGGGCTATTGGCACATGATATGGGGGCTATTGGCACATGATATGGGGGCTATTGGCACAAGATATGGGGGCTATTGGCACATGATATGGGGGCTATTGGCACATGATATGGGGGCTACTGGCACATGATATGGGGGCTACTGGCACATGATAAGGGGTGGCTACTGGCACATAAGGGGGGGTTACTGGCACATAATAAGGGGGGGTTATTGGCACATAAAGGGGGGCTACTGGCACATGATATAGGGGGGCCCTGGCTGCTGGCACATGATGGTGGGGGGCTCTTATTACTGGCACATGATTGGGGGCATCTATGGGGGCACATCTTACTGGCACATGATTGGGGGCATCTATGGGGGCACATCTTACTGGCACATGATTGGGGGATCTATGGGGGCACATCTTACTGGCACATGATTGGGGGGCATCTATTGGGGCACATCTTACTGGCACATGATTGGGGGGCACTATAGGGGCATCTACTGAGGCTAAAAAGAAGGGGTATTTTATATGGGGGGCGCTGTATAGGGGCATTTTATACTGGGACATATTATGGTGGGGGTAAGGGGGGAGGGGCACTATGGTGTCATCTACGGGGGCACTGAGAAGGGGTATTTTATATTGGCACATTATGGGAACATTAGCTCAACTGGGGCCATTACAAAGTGGTATGTTTTGCACATTATAAAGAGAATTATTTCTACTGGGGAGGGGGGGCATTATGGTGGGCTTTATTACTCCCCCATGGTATGACCCCCTAGTAGCAGCACCAGCCTCTTTCTGCTCTGCTATACCTCTGCCCCTTCTCCAAATCCTTATTATGAAATCTTTCTCATTAGGATAAAGCACAACATCAGCTCCACCGAGCCCCCGACCAAAGTGTTGAAGTGACGTCCGAGATCCCCAAGGGCCAAGTAATTGTAAGTTTTCATGTGAAATATGTTTATGTTTGTAGTTGATCTTTATTATCGATTTTACATTGCAGATTTTTTTATTTTTTTTTGCAGCATATGGGTGAAATTTTATAAATATTTTTATTATTTGGTCGAAAGGCTCATTGGGGGGGAGGGGGGATTGTAACAGGACTGCCGTAGAATATCTAAAATAGCTGGTCAAGTAAAATGTTGCATGCAACAATCATTAAATAGGTGGCCAACAAAAAAGGGGCGGGTCAAAGGGCGTGGTAAAACACTGTCTGAGCATGCTGAGAGTTGTAGTTTTGCAACAGTTGGAGGCATCCTGGTTGGGAAAACACTGATAATATGAACAATGGGGGTTCTACAAAAGAGATATCGTGGGGCAAAGTTCATATTCGTGTTTACACACGTGTTTTTAAAATGAACGCTTTCTCCTATTATAAACAAGTAAATAATGACGCGACGCTGTGGGGCTGGTGTGCAACTTATTCCAGGGCTGTTTTTATCCCCAGTCCGTCCCTGCTTGGAAGCTCTTTTAGATACCATAGACGATTTTGGGAAATTCTCGGGCCTCGAGGTCAATTGGAGTAAATCCAGTCTCTGCTTAATAGACGAGATAGATCCTGCAAATATAACGCCCCTGTCGCGTCTAAAGGTAGTGGAGTGCTTTGTCTATTTGGCGATTGGGATACACAGAGACCCTAGACAGTTCTATCGGCTTAATGTAGTCCCCACTATGGAGTATATTACTCGGAAACTGGAAGCTTGGGAAAATTTACAGCTAACGTTAATAGGTAGAACGAATATGATAAAAATGGCCATATTGCCGAAACTTCTATATCTTTACAGAGCAGCCCCCATAAAGATCCCCCATATCCACTTTGATTCTCTAAATAAGATTTTCTCCCCCTTTTTGTGGAATCATCGGTCCCCTTGCATTGCTAGGAATTCTTTGAAAGCCCTATATAATGAGGGAGGGTTGAGACTACCAGACATGTGTGTGTACTACATCGCTGCCCAAATAGTGTATGCCTCCTGGTGGATTGGGGCCGATGCCACTAATCCTGCAGTGGTTCTAGAGGCGGCACTAGTGGGCTCCTATGAGGCACTAGCCAACTTGGTTTATCGGGGGGAGGGACTCCAGTCCTACACTACACTGAAGCTATGGCCGTGGTGGTGATGGCCTGGAAACAGTTCGTGGTGACGCTCATCGAAGGTGAGGGAGGCGATAGCTGGTCCCCATACATTCCATTGTGGCGCAACAAGCAGTTGCAAGAACTGTTTCACTTATCTGAATATGAATTTTGGCCTCAAAGGGGGGTGAAGTACCTTACTCAACTATATGTGGATGGGGTCTTCTGCTCATTTGAAAGCCTTCGCAGGGAATACAATTTGCCTCATACATGTTTCTATCGGTACCTCCAGCTGACACACGCCTGTGAGACCCAATTTAAATCCTTATCCTTGTGTTTAAAATGTGGCCCCATTGAATTGGAGGCTCGGCGGAAACAACCATATAAACCTATTTCTTTGTTTTATGTTGAAATTATGAAAATGCAGGATTCACCACTCAGTCGCTCCTTCGAGCATTGGAGGATTGATATCCCAGACCTGGAGGCATCTCACCTGGAGGAACTGAGCTCTGTCTGGAAGAACACGGTAATAAGTGCTCGTGATCAACTCATTCAACTTAAGTGGCTACACAGAGTTTATCTCCCTCCAGTCCGTCTGTATCATATGCGTAGACTCCCAGACCCTTCTTGCCCCAGGTGTGGAGAGCCGAGAGGATCCTTATATCATATGGTATGGTCTTGTCCTGCGGTGCGGCGATACTGGAGTGAGATTTGTCATTTTGTTTCCTCAAAGTTGGGGCTCCCGGGGATACTCTCCCCTATAGTCTGCCTGTTGGGATTGGTGTCGGAAATAGTACCTACCAAATATGGAAGGAAGCTACTCCGCCTGCTCATGTTCTATGGGAGGAAAACAATCCTTTTGAATTGGAAACCACCAAAGACCCCTACCCTGGATCCAACTGATAAATTCTGACCTGCAGTTGTACAAACTTACTTTTGCAGCAAGGGGGACTCCTGATAGGTTTGACCAGGTTTGGGGACTGTGGCTATGTGCACAGGGCACTATCTGACTCTATGTGCCGGAATCCGGAAATCCAGGTTGTATGAATGTGTGTGTGGATGGATGTCTGGTCTTGTACTCGTCAATATGCCTTAAATACTACGGGACTGACTAATGGTTTATCAACTCGAAGTCACTGTTTCTACACTGCTGTTTATCCCGACCAGTGATCTATGTATGAGTACTGGAATTCTGAATTCTGAACACTGTGTGATTAAATTAAATGTACTGGACTGACATTCTGCTGTTTGGCCACAAGATGCCGCTGTTTCCTAACACAGCTACAGACTGCACATATATCTCCATATTCATGAGAGACGTGGGGTTTACACGCAGAGTCTGGAGGGGAAGGGAGCAGCCATCTTAGAAGGAGGCTGTGAGAGACACTGAGGAACTGTTTGAGCAGAGAATCTGATGGCATCCAGGTATGAGAGTGACCAGAGCTGCAGCTGAGTGAAGCTGATCGTGTCCAAGACCCTGATCCTGTCCAGAGGAAGAAATATTGCTGCCAGGAGTGCTGATGAGAGCAGAGGAACACTGCGGTACCGCATGCTTGTTGGAGAGACATTTGTTCTGTTCGGAGTCACCAGTAGTGATGAGTGGCAGAGGCAATATTCGAATTCGCAATATTTCACGAATATTTGGGCAAATATTCATCATAAATTCACGAATTGTAGAATTCACAATTATTTTCTTGATTGAGAAAATCGTCAATGTAGTATGCGCGTATTGCGCACGCAATACAGGCGTGGGTCACTGTTGCTACATTTTTCAACCTGCTAGAAGTTTTCTGAGACTGTAGAAAATGGCCGGCACAGCAGAACATTACATTAGCTTTATATGCAGATAGAGTGCTCCAATATATTCACGATTGCGCAAATCGGCAATTCATGATGTGTATATTTTGGTGCAATAGGTGAAACTTCACATTTTATAAGGTCTGAGTAGTTTTTACTGATTGGTGCACTAAGTATTGTTGTGACATCCCAGCTCTATGTCTGTATGGACAGCAGAACCTATCACACTGCCTAACACCCTGCACTGGACCCTATCAGCTACCCTATATCAGGATATAACCTATACTGACTATCTCCCACTAACTATCTGTATTAGGGTCCATTCACACGACCGTATGTACGGATCCGTAGCCGTTCCGCAATTTTGCGGAAGGTCTGCGGATCCATTTGTAACGGACCGTTTCAGCAGACAATGGGTTAAAATCCGTTTAGGCGATATGCCCCTTTCTGAGAGACAGGCCCAGCTACTGCAGAACACCAAACTCCCGAACTGGATACAAACTAGCACTCCAAACTGGAACCTCACGAATAGCTGCTAGCAGACGAACAGGAATCAGCTTACACTCCTGGCAATCAGTCTCTAACAGCATACAGCGGATCCCCCCAATAACGAGACAAGGCTCCGTGTTGAGGGTCAAGCAGTGGTCTGAGGTCCTGGCACACCCAGCCTGTTTTTTATTACAGTTGTTGCAATTACAGGTCCGCCCACAGGGAGGTATAAAACAATCAAGCCCATCTGGTGTACACGCCCCTAGGGGACCAGAATGAAGACTTGTGACATAGGACAGATATGCAGCACTGTAGGATACACAGAGACAATACATCCCCACAATGCATCATGGTTTCCTCCTCTCTGCCCTGGAGACACCCGAGGAGTAATCCAATTATCTCTCAAGACAAAGAGGAGTCACCAATACACATGTGGATATAACAGGACAGACATCACCATTTAAACACACAATGGGACAATGGCATAATAGGAACACACCCAGCATATTCCTCCCAAGCTGACAAGTTACACTTATTATAAATTGTTACAACTTTGTGAGTTTACATTGGCCATACATATAACTTACATCAATTTAAACAGTATAACTTGGGGACAAACCTATCCAAAATTCACTTGAATAGGTTCAAGGGTTTAAAAGTTAGTATGGGCCATAATCCTGAGGCAAGAGGCTGATAAACAGGCCTCTCCAAAACCCAGTGGCGAGGTTGGTTTCGCCACACATCTCCCCCCCCAGGGAAGACTAACCAGATACCTGACCTCACGCCAGTCGGTACCTGAGTTAGTCTGGCAGCCCACCCACAACCAAATACTGGACCTGTTTAATTTGGTAGCCTGTCTCTGTCCAGTGAGTCCACCAAGGTTATGTTGGTAGCTGGTACTCCCGGTCTCTGTGTTGCTCCCTGGCTTGGAGTTGAGGTTGCTTTGTGGGCAGGTATCAGCGGTACTCTGCCCTGGTGCCAGCGTTACCATGGAAGAAGCCTGGTTGGAGCCTGGTTGTTGGAGGGGGAGACCGACTGTCTCCCTTTGGATACCCAGCTCTGCTGCTGGAGGGGGAGACCGACTGTCCCTACCCCCTGTGCTGTAAGTGCAGAGACCACGGTCCCATCTGCACTGTTGTGGGGCTTACTGTCTCCCCCTGGTGCATTAAGCTGCCGCTGGGGAGAGGGGGTAACGAGCTCCTCTCCTATACATACTTCCAGCTGCTGGGGAGGGCGACCGACCGTCTCCGCTCCCATTACAGTGTCCTGCTGCTGGGGAAAGGAGACTGGGCTCTCTATTCCCTGCTGGACACTCTGCCGCTGGGGAATGGAGACTGGGCTCCCAATTCCCAAAAAATCACTCTGCTGCTGGGGGGCAGGAACAACTACCTCTGCCCCCTGTAACTCAGCCTGCCGCTGGGGAGGGAGGACGCTGCTCTCCTCTCCCTGCATTTCACACTACCTTCCCGGCATATCACTCTGCTGCTGGGGGGCAGGAACAACTACCTCTGCCCCCTGTAACTCAGCCTGCCGCTGGGGAGGGAGGACGCTGCTCTCCTCTCCCTGCACTTCACACTGCCGCTGGGCAATGGAGACTGGGCTCCCAATTCCCTGCAATTCACACTGCCGCTGGGGAATGGAGACTGGGCTCCCAATTCCCTGCTGGACACTCTGCCGCTGGGGAGAGGAGACTGAGCTCCCTCTGTCCCGCAACTGTAACTTCCGATGGAGGTCCACCCAATGTGGCAGCTGACCGTCACCTTCTGCCCGGTATAGTAGGGTCTTGAACACTAGACTCCTCACGAACTTCACGTATTTCTCAGCTGGATTGGGTCCGAAGAAGTTCAGCCGCAACCACATCATACGGTCAAATTCCTCCACAGAGTATCTGTACTCCACTGCTGGTTCCATCCTGGTGCTTTTAGGGTCGCTGTACTGAGACGTGCGTTGCCCTTAAGTTGTAAAATCCAAAGAAATGGTGTCTCCTGTAGCTGTCCTTCTGGCTGTAGGAACGATCCCGCTGCTTGCCACCAATGTAACGGATAGTTTCAGCAGACAAGGGGTTAAAATCCGTTTAGGCGATGTGCCCCTTTCTGAGAGACAGGCCCAGCTACTGCAGAACACCCAACTCCCGAACTGGATACAAAATAGCACTCCAAACTGGAACCTCACGAATAGCTGCTAGCAGACGAACAGGAATCAGCTTACACTCCTGGCAATCAGTCTCTAACAGCATACAGCGGATCCCCCCAATAACGAGACAAGGCTCCGTGTTGAGGGTCAAGCAGTGGTCTGAGGTGCTGGCACACCCAGCCTGTTTTTTATTACAGTTGTTGCAATTACAGGTCCGCCCACAGGGAGGTATAAAACAACCAAGCCCATCTGGTGTACACGCCCCTAGGGGACCAGAATGAAGACTGTGACATAGGACAGATATGCAGCACTGTAGGATACACAGAGACAATACATCCCCACAATGCATCATGGTTTCCTCCTCTCTGCCCTGGAGACACCCGAGGCATAATCCAATTATCTCTCAAGACAAAGAGAAATCACCAATACACATGTGGATATAACAGGACAGAAATCACCATTTAAACACACAATGGGACAATGGCACAATAGAAACACACCCAGCATATTCCTCCCAAGCTGACAAGTTACACTTATTATAAATTGTTACAACTTTGTGAGTTTACATTGGCCATACATATAACTTACATCAATTTAAACAGTATAACTTGGGGACAAACCTATCCAAAATTCACTTGAATAGGTTCAGGGGTTTAAAAGTTAGTATGGGCCATAATCCTGAGGCAAGAGGCTGATAAACAGGCCTCTCCAAAACCCAGTGGCGAGATTGGTTTCGCCACACCATTCATTTCTATGGGCCCTCAAAAGATGCAGACAGCACACCGCGTGCTGTCCGCATCCGTTATTCCGTACTGCGGGTCCGCAAAAATAAACTTTAATGTCCTATACTTGTCCGCAAAAAACGTTCCGTGCACCCATACAAGTCTATGGGTCCGCAAAAATGCGGATTACAACGGAAATGTTTCAGTATGTAATCAACATTTTTGCGGATCAATGTCCGCAATTTTATTGACCCAGCCCCAAATAAAAATTGATACATTATCAGACAGGTCTGTCTGGGCAAATTCAGACAGAGAAAAACCATTTTGTCAGTTGGCTGTGAGTTTTAGGAGTTGTCTGACATGGCTTTCTCTGTGGAGCAGATGATAGTTATGGTTCAGGAGAGAATTGAGTTGTGGGACACTCGTTCAGAATTGTACCACGACCGTGTCCGCAAGGATAGGTCGTGGTGCGAAGTTGCTGAAATCCTTATGCCGGACGAGTGGGCAAAGGGAGATGCCAAAGTCCATAAAAGGATTAGTAAGTAAACTTATATTTTTATATTTCTAGATTAATTTTTAATTGAAATGCAATTGGGTTTAGGTTTTCTAGCATGTGCAGCATGCTCAGAAGTTTGAAATCTTCTCTGAGCATCCTGCACTTATTTTCTTAGTGCACAAGCTTGATGTCAGTTTGATGTAGTCTACATGCATGTAGTATATAGCATGTGCAGCATGCTCAGAGAAGTTTGAAATCTTCTCTGAGCATCCTGCACGTGCTCGACACTACATCCATGTACTAGATCAAACTGACATCCTCTTTTTTTTTTTTTTATCTGCTAACAAAAAAGCCAAAACTGTTTTTATAAATTTTTATTTACAGTAAAAAATCTTAAGACCCGATGGCATTCCTGCCGGGATCAATTCCGGCTCGAAGAAACAGCCCGTAAAGGCAAAAATGGCGATAGCGGTGGAAAGAAAAAGAAGCCCTATTTCTACACACAGCAACACTCCACCAATGGCTGTGACACCACCACCACAGATCAGAACACCTGAGGTCCCACATCAACAGGCAGACATTACCACAAGGGGTTCAAAATGCAAAAGGAATCCTCCTCAGCCTATTTTCCGGTTCCAGTACTCGAGACCTGATTGATTGTCAGGTTCTTGAGTATTTATCCCGAAACAAGCCTGAAACTCCAGAGGACAGCATTGTGCTGAGCCTGGTGTCACGGATGAAGTTAGCAGATAGCTGGAACATATAAATAAACGAGCGACTGGCTTGATCCCAAACTAAGGAGCTTATAGGTGAGCCCTATAAAACCCTAAGAGCTCTCCCTGTCTTCTATGCACATGCAAGGGTCTGTATGGTAGACGATTGCATGCCCGCGTACCTAATACTGTGTGACACCTGAAAACCCTATAATAGTGAGGGGACACGACCACTGGCTCCCTGCACTTAATACGGATGGAGTCAGGGTCACCTAGAATCAAGCCAGCAAGGAAACACAATAAAGTAAAAGACTTATCTGTACAAACAGCAGAAGCAGCCTCCAGCAGTGAACACCTCATCCAGGAAGTAGTATAAACCGCAAAGTGAGGCAGTATGGGAGGGATTATAAAGGAAGACGATTAGTCGAAATAAGTTACACCTGGCAGAAGGAAAGGAGATGAGAAAGTGAAACCAAAACAAAGAACATCATACAAGAGGTAGAGAAAAACGTCTGCCAGATCTTCTCACAGACCTGGCGGTGACACCTGGGGCCTTTCTTACAAAGGGTACCTAAATCCAGACAGCATATATGCGTATATTGTAGAGAAGGGTCGGCACTGCTTGAATGATATATGCGTGTCTGCCTTGACAGCTGTTCTGGAGATATTTGCAGGCCCAACTATGCCAATGAGAGTGTTTGACTTCCTCAATGATGCTCGGAATCAATTGCATCAACCTGCAATGTCTTCGATGCATCATTAATTTCCTCCTCCAGTCCAAGGTCCAAGTGCTACACGGGTCTTCCAGCAGCCCACTACCTCCTCTTCGGACTAGTATTCGTACTCTCGGGACCTTTTTGACTTATGAATGATGTATTTTGTTTTCAGTTCTAAAAAAAAAGGTTTATTCAAAAAGGGTATAATCAAAAAAGGTATATTGCCATGTGTTAGAATAGCACAGTGGTGGAAATGCTATGGAACGGGTGCCAGAGGTGGCACTCAGAGCCCACTCTGTGGGCACCCACACCCGGGGAAACAAAGTCTATGTGTCACGAGTTGGAGGTCCCAGGAGAGACCTCAAGCAAAAACATACAGCAATACGGTACAGTCACAACAGAGTTTATTGCACAAACAGAATCCAAGGAGGGAAACACAGGGAAATTGAGAGCTCTATGTACCGTCCGCACAGTGGGAGGAAAACCCCCACTGCGCCACTGTCTAGTAATACTCCAGAGGGACGTGACTAAGCAACTCCTGGTATTCACTAGGGCCCCAGATGGTAGGGTTAGGCTTTGCCGCAGGAAGTTGCCAGGGTCCACTCTGGAGCGTGAACTAGACAGTGACAACAGGAGCAAACGGACAACAGGTACCAGAAGGTACCGACGGTACATAGGCAAACATAACAAACAGGCAAATACAAGCAGGCAACTAAAAACACCAGCAGGAGTTCACGCAAGGGAACAGGAGTGGCAATGAGCAGAGAAGGACTAGCTCCACCAGTGGTATACTGCGTGGCCTTTCCCATAGCACTCTGCAGCAAGGGCTTGCTGAACAGAGACATATGAATACACACAAGGTGACTCAAACATAACTGGCAGAACAGATAACAGAAACACAGGAAAGAGGACGGTAATGAACAAGTAGGAAACCCACAGACAGACACGGATCCCATGGGTCAGCAGCATGGGAGAGTGAGTACAAACTAGAAGCAGGACAAGACAACACACACCAGGAGAGCTGACCCAGAACTGAGGAAACCTCAGCCTTAGGCCTCTTTCACACGACCTTATGGCTGTTTCAGTGTTTTGCGGGCCGTTTTTTCCGGATCCGTTCCGTTTTTCCGTTCCATTTTTCCGTATGGCCTATACCCACCTCAGCCCCCCTAGCTTAAACACCCTTAATGACCAGGCCACTTTTTACACTTCTGCACTACACTACTTTCACCGTTTATTGCTCGGTCATGCAACTTACCACCCAAATGAATTTTACCTCCTTTTCTTCTCACTAATAGAGCTTTCATTTGGTGGTATTTCATTGCTGCTGACATTTTAACTTTTTTTGCTATTAATCGAAATTTAACGAAATTTTTGCAAAAAAATGACATTTTTCACTTTCAGTTGTAAAAATAAAATAAAAAACGACATCCATATATAAATTTTTCTCTAAATTTATTGTTCTACATGTCTTTGATAAAAAAAAAATGTTTGGGTAAAAAAAAAATATGTTTTGGGTAAAAGTTATAGCGTTTGCAAACTATGGTACAAAAATGTGAATTTCTGCTTTTTGAAGCCGTTCTGACTTTCTGAGCACCTGTCATGTTTCTTGAGGTTCTACAATGCCCAGACAGTAGAAAAACCCCACAAATAACCCCATTTCGGAAAGTAGACACCCTAAGGTATTCACTGATGGGCATAGTGAGTTCATAGAAATTTTTATTTTTTGTCACAAGTTAGCGGAAAATGATGATTATTTTTTTTCCATACAAAGTCTCATATTCCACTAACTTGTGACAAAAAATAAAAACTTCCATGAACTCACTATGCCCATCACAAAATACCTTGGGGTGTCTTCTTTCCAAAATGTGGTCACTTGTGGGTTAGTTATACTGCCCTGGCATTTTAGGGGCCCTAATGTGTGGGAAGTAGTTTGAAATCAAAATGTGTAAAAAATGCCCTGTGAAATCCTAAAGGTGCTCTTTGGAATGTGGGCCCCTTTGCCCACCTAGGCTGCAAAAAAGTGTCACACATGTGGTATCGCCGTACTCAGGAGAAGTTGGGCAATGTGTTTTGGGGTGTTATTTTACATATACCCATGCTGGGTGAGATAAATATCTCGGTCAATTGCCAAATTTGTATAAAAAAATGGGAAAAGTTGTCTTTTGCCGAGATATTTCTCTCCCCCAGCATAGCAATGTGTATAAGACCCCCGGTATAAGCAGAAAGTGCCTGAAATGTTACCGAATTACCGGAAGTCGGAAAGGATGCAGCAGTTCCAAAATAAATTAAAAAGTATGCTTTACACAGCGTATAAGGGTGATGTCACAGCACAACGGGAATCTAACAGGGGAAGAGGTGAAAGTAATCCTCCTCCTCCCACGACCACGCCGGCAAGGACAGGACGCTTTACAGACGTGTTGTTGATGGAGGACATGCAGAGCTTTTTCAGTCCTACGCATCGCCACAGCCCTTCGGGGTCCACCCTCAGAGAACGACTGAACCGACAGGTAGCAGACTACCTCGCCTTAACTGCAGATATCGACACTCTGAGGAGCGATGAACCCCTTGACTACTGGGTGTGCAGGCTTGACCTGTGGCCTGAGCTATCCCAATTTGCGATAGAACTTCTGGGATGCCCGGCTTCAAGTGTTCTGTCAGAAAGGACCTTCAGTGCAGCAGGAGGTATTGTCACAGAGAAGAGAAGTTGCCTAGGTCAAAAAAGTCTAGATTACCTCACCTTTATTAAGATGAATGAGGGATGGATCCCGAAGGGACTGACAGTGGGCGATACATTCGACTAAAAAAGGCCTGATGAGATGAGCTGCCTTGGGCTAAAAATGGTCCACACGCTGCTGTATTTTATATCTGCATGCCGGATGACTTGCGTGACTTATCCGCCACCAACTAGGGTTCAAGCCGCAATGTTTTAGGGCACTTTCTGCCTGGGAAACAAACATCAATTTTTCTGGTCACTGCTACAATTCCTAATTTTTCAGGCATGCGTACATGCCTAATTTTTCTGGCCTCTGGTGCTGCACTGTGGCTTCAAAAACCAAACAAAAAAAAAGGCACATACATGTGTCAATTCCCCTTCGTGATCGTTACCTTGTTGTGGTGAAGGGGCTTGCGTATCTCAATGAAGCGACCACCTCTATGACTGTGTTGGCAATGGCAATGTTGGCACACCCCAGATGATAAGGTCATTGCTTCATTGTGAACAGACCAAAAGCGATCGCCTGGATAATTTTGCATAGAAAAAACATTAATTTTCTTTGTGATCATCTAAGGTGATCATTAAAGCCTACTAGGCCAACAATGGGCCCACACTGCAGAATCATTGTTTTCTGGGTCACTTAACTGTCACTGAACGACCTCAGCATGACCATAGGCTTTGTAAAACCCCCATCGCCTGCAATCTCCCAAACGTGCGCACGGCGCAGTCATCACTACACCAAGATTGACGCATAGAGGAATAAAATTTATGTCATGAGTGTGTCAACTATTGACAACTCTTTGCGGTTGTCTAAACTGTATTCAATACAGGTCCCCTGATAGGGGGTGTAACAGGGATTAAACTGATAGAAATAGTACTACTTAACACACCACTCATATCTGGTGGCACAGTACATTACACGGCGCACGTGCAGTGCCCCAAATTGGAAGTAAGAGGACCGACCAAGCATCTTTTTCCATTTCCCGGTTCCTAAAATCGATGCCATATACACGTCCCCTGATAGGAATAGTACTACTTAACACACCTTATAATAACGCAGAGAGAGGCAACGCAGAGAGAGGAGTCTGAAGTAGAGGAGTCAGAGGAGGAAGGTGGCTTTGAGGAGGTGGAAGACCAACCACAGCAGGCGTCCCAGGGGGCTTGTTGTCACCTTTCGGGGACGCTTGGTGTTGTACGTGGCTGGGTGGAGGAAGAGACCTTCAATGACGTCAGTGAGGACAAGGAACGGGACATGGCTAGCTTGGTATCCAACCTTGAGCAAATGGTGAGTTTGCGGTTGTGCAAATGGACTGTTTGCGGAGCGTTAAACGGGGAGTTTGGTCTGTCAGAGTTTGGTCTGTCACTGTGAAGCGGGCATAACCCTTACACTACCTGATCAATACAACATCATACCTGATGTTTTTTTTTTTTTTTAATAATTCTTTATTATTTTTTTAAAAACACAAACAACAAAACAAAGTAAGGCACTTCAAGTGCCACAGACAATACAATCACAAACATAGGGCAATATGTTTTCCGTAGTACAAAGCAGTCATAATTCACAATCAATGTATAGTAGCATAAACAATCAATACACTTGCGTTGAATCAAGAGGAGTTGGCTAGACTAAGTAGCAGACGACCAAGTGTCCCTTTCAATTGACCCATTATGTACCATTCCGTGAGTGTAAATGGCTTCATAATCAACTGTATCTCCGTATTTGACATACAATACTCAATAAACGGTTTCCATTTTTGAAACAACCCTTTTGCCTGTCGTTCCTTCTCTGCAAGAGAATTTAACCTTTCTATATGAAAAACGTGCTTTAGCTGCTCAATTATAGCCTGTAACCTTGGGGTATCATCCTGAAGCCATTGTCGCAGGAGACTATGCTTCACTACCATACTTATCGTATGGAACAAGCAGGGTATCCCACCTTGCCCTATCTCTCCCTCCTCGTAGTGAAATAGATACAGAGTAGCTGATAACGGAAGCTCTCTTCCCCAGATCCCCCGAACCAAATTTCCCACTTCCTCCCATAACCTTTTACTATTTGGGCACGTCCATATCCCATGGAATAGATCAGGGAACCCTATCCCACATTTCGGGCAACTTGTAATCCTGTCTGGTTTAGCTGCATGAGGGGGAATATTAAAACCATAAATAGCTCTGTGCATAAGTCTAACCTGGGTGTCCCTCCATGACTCATTAATTATATGCCTCCTCACTACTTCCCACCCTTTCACTATCTTTGGTTCAATGTCGTCATCACCCAGTTGCTCCGCCCATTTCCCAAAACATTTACTCCCATCCCTAATCCCTTCTTCCTTCCGCATATCTGCATATATCGTAGAAATCGAGACCCTCCCACCCCCCAGGTCCAAGATCTTATCCAGAGTGTTTTTACGTATTTCCTTCTGCACCAATACTAGCTGGTTCACCACTGCCTCCTTCACTTGAGACCACTGAATAGTCTGAAATGACGACAAAGAAAACTTTTCAATCACTTCCTCTCCTGTCAGCCACCTAGGGTCCGAATCATGCAATAACTGTTTCACGCACAAAATCCCCTTCCTCCTCCATTCCTCAAACAGCTTGTTTCTATTACCCTGTGGGAATTCAGGATTGTTCCACAATGGAAGATGCTTGGAGATTCTGTACGACAACCAGTACTTTTTCCTAAGAATCCTCCATGCAGCTATTGTGTCCTTAACCAATAAAGACGGTTTAATCCAAACAGGAATTACCTGCAACCTCGAATGCAGCAACGCCACCAGGGACCAGGGAGCACAGAATTCCTTTTCCAATAGTAAAGCTGAATAAAAACTAGAGTCATTAATCCAGTCGCAAATATGCCTAGCCATACACGCCAGATTGTAGTTTCTAATATCAGGAAATGCTATACCTCCCTGCTCGATTCCCTTCATCAGGGAACGCATTAATATCCTGGGTCTCTTACCATGCCACAAAAATTTTTTTAATGCTTTGACCAGTTTGGAGACATCCTTATGTTTTAACAGAATAGGGATCGTCTGCATAGGATATAGCAGTTTAGAAACTGACATCATCTTAATAAGATGATTACGCCCCAGCAACGACAGCGGCAGATCATGCCACCTACACAATTCCTGAATTATTTTAGTAATTAATGGGTCATAGTTAAGTCTATATAAAGACTCGGGAGTAATCCCCACTTTAATCTATAAGTAAGTTATGTAAGATCTAGCAATAGGTATACCCCCCAATTCATCACCTAACACCCTCTGCCCCCCACCCTTTAAAAATAGTATCTCGCTTTTTGATTTATTAATCTTCAACCCTGATAGAAGGCCGAACTCCTCTAGTGCAACCATAATCCTCCCAATATCCCTTTGAGGGTCAGATAAGAAAAGCAAGATATCATCAGCAAACAACGCCGTACGCAGCTGCTTCTTGCCCACCTCCAAACCCTCAAAGAAATCTCCTGAATCAAGCCATCTAGACAAAGGCTCTATAGCCAAGTCAAACAGGAGAAGAGACAAGGGACATCCCTGCCTAGTTCCCCTTTTCAACAAAAAAGAATCAGATATGCATCCTCCTGTACAAACCCTTGCCTTTGGACCTAAATATAACCCATCTAATAGAGTGCGAAACAATCCTGTAATACCCGCCGAATCCAAAGCTAGACCCAGCCATCTCCAATTAATGCTATCGAAAGCCTTTTCCGTATCTAAAGTGAGGATGGCTGGGTCCCGCCCCCGGTATTCCGCCTTGCCAGTCACAGAGAGGGCCAACAACACTTTTCTCAAATTAGTGACAGCCGCCCTACCTTTAATAAAACCAACTTGTGCAGGAGAGATCAAAGAGGGAAGAACCGTCGCCAACCTATTGGCAAGCAATTTTGATATGATCTTAATGTCATGGTTGATCAGGGATATTGGCCTATAAGACCCCAAATCCTCCGGATCTTTCCCAGCTTTATGGAGTAACGTTATATACGCCGTGTTCATATGCTCCGACAACGGAGTCCCCTCCACTATGGAAGAATACAGGGACGTCAAATAAGGCACCACCTGAGCATCTAACGCTTTATAAAAGTCCGCCGTATACCCGTCTGGGCCTGGGGCTTTACCGGAAGGAAAAGACTTTATAGTCGCCTGAACCTCCACTGCCGTCAAAGGGGCGTTCAAAACATCCAACTGTTCCACTGTCAAAGTTGGCAAGGACATACGCTCCAAGAAAGCCCTCCCCTCTTCCACCCTATCCCCAGTATTTTGATAAAATGCTGCCATATACCGTTCAAACAATTGGTTAATCCGTTGTGGTCTATGCTCCCTGGTCCCATCCCCTTTCCTCACCACTTGGATATGATTCAAAGGACGCCTACCTTTGGCTAAAGAAGCTAGTAGCTTCCCTGACTTATTGCCAAATCTGTGCAACCTGGCCTCCAGTTGAGACCTCTTAGAAATCTCTATTTTCTCTGCCCATTCATCAAAGTCTCTCTTAGCCGAGATCCAGCGTTCTTTAGCAATCTGGGTCTGGGCCAAGAGAAAGTTACTATAGGCTTCCCTTAAACATGTACTCGCCTTCTCATACTGATTCCTGGCTATTTTCCTAATGGAGGACACATACGCCATCAACCTACCCCTCAATACAGCTTTGGCCGTCTCCCAGAATAATATCGGATCATTCACATGCTGCCCATTGTCATCAACAAATTCCATCCACCATCCTTTCAATAATTTTACAAACTCGGCATCTTTCACCAAATAATTAGGAAATCTCCATATATACTCCCCTCCCCCATTGTACACTTCCCTGATATCCATTAGGAGAGGTGAATGATCCGATATTACCATATCCCCTATAACAATATCAGTCACTCTATGCACAATAGCTGCCGATACAAAAAAGTAATCAATTCTCGACCAACTCTTGTGCACATGGGAATAGTGAGTAAACTCCCGACCTTGAGGATTGGAGACCCTCCACATATCCCTGAGAGACAACGACTCGGCAAAGTCCCCCAGAGGATTATGACGACAAATATCACTAGTAGTCCTCCTGTCCTCATGCTGATTCATTACGGCATTAAAATCACCCCCTAATATTTTTACACCATGTGTATCCTGTAACAATCTGGTGCATAAAGAATCAAAGAAGGCTTTCTGACCCATATTGGGTGCATAAATATTGTAAAGGCTAATGTCCCCAAATAGGCCAGAAATATGCAAACGTAATATCCTGCCTGCATCATCCGCTATTACAGAGTGCACAGTATGTGACAAGTGACGACTTATCAGAACTAAAACACCTGCTTTTCTGTCCACCGCCGCAGAGCCATATACCTCCCCAACCCACAACTTCTTCATCCTATGGAAGTCCGCCGCCGACAGGTGGGTCTCCTGCAACAAGCCTATATCCGCCTTTAATCTGCGCAAGTGCCTCGAGATAATTCCACGAGATAATTCTCATAAATGGAATAGTTACGTAAGACCCACCTGACGGCAGAGAACCCCTCCCCACCTTGCTATCACAGCTTGAATATTATCCAAAGAAGCACTGCCTCCCAGCCCGACAGCACTCCATTCATCATCATACATTGATTGCACATAGATTGCCCTATAACATAAAAAAAATAAGCCACATAGGAACTATGGCTAAGCAATATAAGTAAACTAAGTAGAACCACATAGACACCACAATTAGTTTTATAACTCTCTTTTTTCTAGCATTAGACGCTCACCACCACCGCCTATTAGCAGGTACTGACCAGAGTCCCCGGGCAATGTAAAAGTCACTGTAAATACTTCTATCATGATGAACAAGAAATAAACTCCCTCCCCCTCCCCCAAAGCCATGAAGATAATATCTAATATTCAGAACATAACCTGACATTATTATCATAGTCCACCCGTCTGCCGTGCAAACTTTGCTCCCGAAGATTTTGGAATCTTATTCATCCTCTGTGGAAGAGACGAGGAGACTTGATGTACCCGGTGCCAGCCATTATCTCCCTGTCGCATGGAAGTAACTTGACGGTCCTCCCCAATATCACCAGCTCCCGGACCACGATTCACTTGGTTCCGCATAAACTCTTCCGCCTCCACTGGATCCGTAAACTGTTTAGCGCCACCATCCGACAGCTGTATCCGTAAAATAGCAGGATATGCTAACTGAAATCTGGTTCCGTTCTTATAAAGGCTAGAGCAAACAGGCCCGAAAGACCTCCGTTTACGCGCCACTTCTGCAGAGTAATCGGCAAAAAAGTAGCACCTTTGACCCTCTCAGTATTAACGGCTCCCTTCTTGTTCGGTAAGCCCGCAAAATGTCCTCTTTGTCAGAGTAGTCTAAATACTTGCAAATCGCCTGCCTTGGCCTTTGGTCTGTTCTGGTGTTAGCAGACGAACCTTGATCTCTCCATGGTCCCACTCTATGAGCCCTTTCCACTTTCCTTCTTCCGCTCTGAAGCCCCAGGGCCTGAGGCAATTCCACTTCAAAAACTCGGCAAAGTTCTATCACCGGCACCGATTCAGGCACCCCAACCAATCGCAAATTGCTGCGTCTGGACCTATTTTCAAGGTCCTCAACGCGGTCATTCAATTTCTCCGCCAATTGGTATAAATCCCGCATCCTCTGTGCGGTATCTGATGCCTCCTCCTCCATGCAGGCCACCCGTTGTTCCACCTCAGATACCCTATGGTCCTGTAAGTCCACCTCCTCCTTAAGCTTATTCAGTGCAGCTTGCAGGGTGGTAGATAAAGAGGCTATAATATCGGGGGCTAGTTGTTTCGCCACTTCAATGGCCAGAGTTTTGACATCGATCGCCTTACCAGTACTTTCAAACAGATCCAGCTGCGTGTTAACTATCTGGGGATCTTGTTCCTCAGGAGACGCAGGTTTCGGCGAGGGGGGAGGGAACGGCGCCATCTTTAGAGAAGTTCCACTTGCGCTCTCAGCGTCAGCTGCCGTCTGAGAAAAGGTTTTCTGTCCACTTCTTAGCAGGTAACGCTCCATACACCCTTCAGGGCTCCACTCTGCCAGAAGCAGCCCTCTCACAACTCCCAGCTGGCCGATGTTAGCAGATGTATTTGGCGGCGGTACGGAGCAGCAGTCTCCAGCGTCCTCACATGCTAGCGTCGGAACCGGAAGTATACCTGATGTTTTAAAGCACGTTATTCCAAACAATTTAGGATTGTTAGGTGATTTATGCCCTTTATGGATTAAAACCCGACTCTGCGTCAACTATGTAATTTTCCATGGGAGTTTTGCCATGGATCCCCCTCCGGCATGCCACAGTCCAGGTGCTAGTCCCCTTGAAACAACTTTTCCATCACTATTGTGGCCAGAAAGAGTCCCTGTGGGTTTTAAAATTCGCCTGCCCATTGAAGTCAATGGCGGTTCGCCCAGTTCGCCCGTTCGCGAACATTTGCGAAAATTCGGAAAATTTTATGTTCGCGACATCTCTAGTGAAGAAACCCTTTATATTATATGTTTTGCCCATGTGTGGATGTGAAAATGTGCTCCCTTTCATAACATGAGTACATTGTGCACAATTCAAGCAAGGAAAAGTGCCCATTTTTGGATTAGAAAATACCGTCTGTTTTAATGGAATCTCTCGGGGCCAATATCTGCTTTTATTTGGGCATCACGTAAATTTCTTGGGCGCTTATAACACATCCTGACAGGACTATTAAATTCCTTTATTTCTGGATAGAATCTACCTAACAAAGGCCAATGTTTCTGTATAGTACGTAGAATTTTTGGCACAAAAGGGTGATATGTCACCACTAGTGGAAGTCGGGGTGAGGATTGTTGCAGTTGTGAGGATTTCGGTTTAAGTTTGCCCTGAGTAATCAAGTTGATCTCTTTTTGCAAGAGGCCCCGTGGATAACCACGTGCCTCAAATTTATCTGACATTTCCATCAATTGTTGTTGTTTTACTATGGGATCACTTACAATTCTTGATACCCTGGCAAATTGTGACCGAGGTAATGATGTTTTAGTATTCTTGGGATGGCAACTTGAGTATAGAAGTAGTGTATTCCGGTCCGTCGGTTTTGTATAGATGTCTATTTTAAGAAGGCCACTAGAATCCTTGGACACAGAAGTATCCAAGAAATTAATAGTGGTCTCATCAACATGGGCAGTGAACTGCAAGTCATCAATCACATCATTAAGATATGTATAAAAGTTATCAAAGGATTCCCTATTTCCTGTCCAGATGCAAAAAACATCATCGATAAATCTACGCCATATTAGTGCATAGGTCCAAAATAATGTATGTGGGTATACATAGTCCTCTTCAAACTGTGCCATGAAGAGATTGGCATATGGGGGGGCCACATTTTCCCCCATTGCCATACCCTTCTTCTGAATATAATAATGGTCCCCGAACATAATAAAAAAAAATTGTAAATCAAACTGCAATAGTCCAATACAAAAAGCCTGTTGAGCATTGGAAAGAGTAGTGGTTGCAAGAGATGCGCGCACCGCCTGTACACCCCCATCATGAGAAATGGAGGTGTACAGGCTCTTCTCATCCAAAGTAACCAAAAGTGCATCAGGGGGAATTACACCCATGGAAAAAATGGTCTCTAAAAAATGTGATGTATCTAATAAATAAGATTTTGTTTGACGTACTAATGGTGTGAGTATTTTTTCTAAGTAAATAGATAGTGGTGCCAGTAGTGAATCTGTCGATGCCACTATCGGGCAACCAGGTGGTTGTTGAAGGTTCTTATATATTTTAGGCAATACATATATGACCGGTATGATTGGGTGATCATTGTGTAAAAATTTATATGTTGCTTTATCAATTGTATCAGTCACTAAGTGGTGGTCAAGGGATTATTATATGTAAGTTTGTAGGTGTCCGTGTCAGCCAGTTGTCTCTTAATTTCTTGTCTATAGTAAGATGTATCCATTACTACTATAGCTCCGCCCTATACAATAGTTGTAACATTCTCCTGAGCATTGCCGTGACATCTAGGAATAAAATCATCCGATTCTATTTTCTCACTTTGTTCTGAATTAGGTGAGTTCTTTTCTTCATCTTTTCCGGTAGAGATAGAGGGTAAATTCACACACCTTTTTCCTGACACTGGACTAGGCCTCTCTTTGTTTTTATGAGCAGGGATGGAAGGATAATAACTAATTTCTTCACTACATGCTGGAGATTTCATTTCATTCTCCTGGGCATATGAAGGAAAGTAGGAGTCTGTTTCTTCACTTAGTAAAGATTTGAACCTATGACTACTCTGACTCATATCCTCCTCATGTACTCTGAGTCTGGCTTCTAGGATCTTAACTTCTTTCTGCCTTTCCAGACTTTTCATCTGTTGGCGCTGTGCTTCCATTTCAACTTCCATTTGATTGTGTTGTGCATTCTTTTCAGCCATCAGTTGGCGCTGTGCTTGTATTTCAGCTTCCATTTCATGGCGTTGTGCATCCATTTCAGCTTCCATCTGATGGCGTTGTGCATCCTTTTTAGCTTCCTTTTTAGCCATCAGTTGGCGCTGCGCCTCGATGGCAGCTTCCATTTCAATTTCTGCTCTCTTGACAGCAAGTAGTTCAGCCAATTCCTTTCTTTTGGCTGAAGTATTTGAGGACTCTGATATGTGGGTGGCACTTTTGCTAGCAAAGGAAGTCACACTTGAGATTGTGGTACAATCTAAGGACCTAGCATAGTCTCTCATAAAAAGCTCATTCATTCTACTTCTTGATTTAACTTCATCATAGTTTTCTGCAGATGATAGTTCTCTCATGAGCTTTACCAAATCTTTAGTGACCGCAGTACATGTGTCCATGTTCCTTTCAATATCCTGGGAAGGTGTTGTAAATGACCGCAGGTTGACATAAGCTACCATAAGCTCTGATTCAGATTCTTCTACCATCTCTACCATATCACTCAAGTTCCCTTTTATACTTTCTTGCTTTAGATTTTTTACGAATGTCTTTAATGTATAATTTCCATTTATCATACATTCTGGCAAACTTTTTTCTTTTCAGCGCTGCTTCTTGCTCCAAATTTTCCCATCTTTGGGGTCGGTTTTCTGGCACGTGATGAACGTCTTAGTTCATCTGCTTGGGCAATATTTGTTTGAGGCAAGACTAATGCTGCATCAGACTCTTCGACCTCAGACAGGTTCCCTTGCTCTTTCCCCTCTACTCTATCTATCTTTGTATCCTCTAACAGTGGCATGGTAATACTAGGCTCAGACATTTTACTTTCAATGCAATACTGACAATCAATATGAATATTAAAGGGAACCTGTCATCAACTTTATGCTGAGCGTAATGAGGGCAGTATAACGTAGTGACAGAAATGCTGATTTCTGCGGTGTGTCACACATCAGCTAAAAGTAAGGGGTTGCCGAGAACCAGCATCATAATCATTGCAGCACAGGCCTTGAAAAGAGTCAAATCTACCTGAGAAGAATCATGGTTATTCATAATCTCCTGTTCTCCCCGACCATCTGCTGATGATTGGCAGTTCTCTCCTACAGAGAAAGGGAGAAAAGTAGGTAGAAGCCTGTCAGTCATCAGCAGGTGAGCAGGAGAGCAGGAATTCTTATGGCTCTTCTCAGGTAGATTTGACTCCTTTCAAGGCCTGGGCTGTAATGATTGTGATGCTGGTTCTCGTCAACCACTTACTTTTAGCACATGAGTGACACACCGCTGACATCAGCATTTCTGTCAGTACTTTAAACTGCCCTCAGTACGGTCAGCACAAAGTTGATGACAGGTTCCCTTTAAGAGTCCTTTCACTTTAAATGCAATACTGACAAAGGCAGAAATAAATGACTGTCACTTTAAATTGAACTGCGATAAATGCAGGCAATAAATGACTTTCACTTTAAATGCTTTAGAGTCCGTGTATTACAAACTGTCCTTTGTTTTTATTTAAAGTTTCTTATTTCTGAACACAATTTTTTTTTCTTTATGCCAAAGCCTATATGCAATTATAAGTAATAAAAGGAAAGCTCTGACCTTATTCTGAAGAGCAGGATGCTGCGATCTGAAGGTTGCTGGAACAAATGTCTGTCTTAAAGGAGACTTGTCTTTTCTTGATATGATGCAATGCTCTGTGCAGACTTGCGATGCTCTGTGCAGACTTGCGATGCTTTGTGCTGACTTGCGATGCGTTGGCTTGGATAGGTTGCTGCAGGCTTTGGGCCTAATGGCGGAAAACTAGCTGGCTGCAGTACGTGGTCTCTCCGTGGATAGTGGTGCAGGCACTCTAGCCTCACACCATGCAGGCACTCTGGCCTCACACCATGCTTCTCTTTCTCTCTCTAGGGATCGCCGGAGGGTTGGCACTCTATCTCTGACTATCTGGCCTTTGCCGTTCTGCCACTTTAAGAGTCGGCTGCAGTTTGACTAATGCACACGTTCTATGGCCTCTATGGTAGCTCCGCTGAGGTGTCTTTGCTTGCTCACTCAGGGAACAGTTGCTGCGCGGCGGTATATGCTGGCGCTCCGCTGCTCTAATGCGATCTTTACTGTGCAAATTGAGGAGCGCTATCGCTTCACCCTCTGAGGGTAATAGTTCCACTATGGCAGGTGCAGCACTATGAAGTGACTTTTGCGCTGTGGAACTAGAAGAATTTTGATATCTCTGACTTTCAGTCTAACCAGACTGTCTATTACTCTGTAATTCCTCTAGCGCCGTTCTATGGAAACAGTAGGTTTAAAGAGCACACCAAATGCTTGAAATAACTTCCTTATTAACTTCAACTTTTCTTCATATATAACACTGCTGCCTCCACAAGAAATCGTCCATGTACATAACACGTGTTGAAAAGATATCACAATATGGCGGTATGATTAAGATGGTGGTTCAACTGTTCAATCTTGTCATTCAACATAAAATGGTGGATATATTTCTCTCTTCAGTATCTGTACTCTCACTTTAAGTTATTTAAGCACTTTATGATCTCTCTGAGAGGTATATCTGAGGTCTAACTAATAGTTCTGCTTACTCAACTTTGTTTGCAGTTTGCAGTATGCACTTGCTTATGATCTGGTATGAGCAGTTCGCAGTTTGTATGGAATCTGGTTTGTATAGTATTTGTATTTGCAATTGTATGGTTGCAATTGGTGGAACTGTAAGTAAACACATATATATCTAGTTCAGTATACAGTTCTAAACACAATACTAACAATAGGGACATTATACATTTTAAATACCTATTTTGGCCTCTTGCTCCCATAAAACTCACCTCTCAGTGGAGTGAATGTCTCTTCAGCTCCTGTCTCTGGTGAATAATGATTCTAGCAGGCTGTGCGTGAGGCGGGCTGTGATTGGTGAAAACTCATGCTGTGTGAAAAGCTGGCTGTGATTGGTCTAGACTTCTGCCCAGCAACAACAGATTAACACTATAACTTCTGTTGTTGCTGCTGTGTCACTGAGCTTACCTTACATTACAAAATGAATCTTAAAGGCATTTTATCTTTTTCTGCTTCTGTGAACACAATATATAACAGTTATATGACATCCCAACATGAAGTCACTGTAAATAACTCTGCTTTTGTCTTTAACACATAAACATAGGAACTGTATTAAGGTTATTGGCAGGTTTAGCTGTATAAACCTATAAGCTATACTAGCAACCTAGGACAGGTCTTAGCTGGCCAGCTACACTGCATTGAGTGAAAAACACAGAATATAGAACATGTTGCGATGCATGAAAACATCGCTCATGTACTCAGCCCAATTTAAATGAATAGGCAAGGATTTAGTGTGGGCGCTATGCGTTCACGTCACGCATTGCACCCGTGCGGAAAACTTGCCAGTGTGAAAGGGGTCTAAGGCTACTTTTACAGTAGCGTTTTTTGTCGATCCATCATAAATCTGCAAAAACGCTTCAGTTACAGTAATACAGCCGCATGCATCCATCATGAACGGATCCGGTTGTATTATGTCTTCTATAGCCATGACAGATCCGTCTTGAACACCATTGAAAGTCAATGGAGGACGGATCCGTTTTCTATTGTGCCAGATTGTGTCAGAGAAAATGTATCCGTCCCCATTGACTTACATTGTGTGTCAGGACGGATCCGTCTTGCTCCGCACCACATCGCGGACAGAAAAACGTGCAGGCAGCGTTTTAGTGTCCGCATTCAGAGCGGAATGGTGACGGAATGGCAAACTGATGCATTCTGATGCATTCTGAGCGGATCCTTTTCCATTTAGAATGCATTAGGGCAAAACTGATCCGTTTTGGACGGCTGAGCCCTGAACGGATCTCACAAACGGAAAACCAAAACGCGAGTGTGAGAGTAGTCGAAGTGGCATTTATCATGTAGAGAAAGTTAATACAAGCCACTTACTACAGCCCTGAGAAATGCTTCTTTTTATGTAACAAAGGCTTTCAGTGAACTGTGGGCAGGGCTGCTCTGGTACACTGTGGGCGGGGCTGCTCTGTTTAGTGCACTGTGGGCGGGGCTGCTCTGGTACACTGTGGGCGGGGCTGCTCTGTTTAGTGCACTGTGGGCGGGGCTGCTCTGGTGCACTGTGGGCGGGGCTGCTCTGTTTAGTGCACTGTGGCCGAGGCTGCTCTGTTTAGTGCACTGTGGGCGGGGCTGCTCTGGTGCACTGTGGGCGGGGCTGCTCTGTTTAGTGCACTGTGGCCGAGGCTGCTCTGTTTAGTGCACTGTGGCCGGGGCTGCTCTGGTACATTGTGGGCGGGGCTGCTCTGTTTAGTGCACTGTGGGCGGAGCTGCTCTGTTTAGTGCACTGTGGCCGGGGCTGCTCTGGTACATTGTGGGCGGGGCTGCTCTGTTTAGTGCACTGTGGGCGGAGCTGCTCTGTTTAGTGCACTGTGGGCGGGGCTGCTCTGTTTACTGCACTGTGGGCGGCGCTGCTCTGTTTACTGCACTGTGGGCGGGGCTGCTCTGGTACACTGTGGGCGGGGCTACTCTGTTTACTGCACTGTGGGCAGGGCTGCTCTGGTGCACTGTGGGCGGGGCTGCTCTGTTTACTGCACTGTGGCCGGGGCTGCTCTGGTACACTGTGGGTGGGGCTACTCTGTTTACTGCACTGTGGGCAGGGCTGCTCTGGTGCACTGTGGACGGGGATGCTCTGGTGCACTGTGGACGGGGCTGCTGTTTGCTGCACTGTGGGTGGGGCTGCTGTTTGCTGCACTGTGGGCGGGGCTGCTCTGTTTGCTGCATTGTGGACTGGGCTGCTCTGTTTGCTGCACTGTGGGTGGGGCTGCTCTGGTACACTGTGGGCGGGGCTGCTCTGTTTGCTACACTGTGGGCGGGGCTGCTCTGTTTGCTGCACTGTGGGCGAAACTGCTCTGGTGCACTGTGGGCGGGGCTGCTCTGTTTGCTGCACTGTGGGCGAAGCTGCTCTGGTGCACTGTGGGCGGGGCTGCTCTGTTTAGTGCACTGTGGCCGGGGCTGCTCTGGTACACTGTGGGCGGGGCTACTCTGTTTACTGCACTGTGGGCAGGGCTGCTCTGGTGCACTGTGGGCGGGGCTGCTCTGTTTACTGCACTGTGGCCGGGGCTGCTCTGGTACACTGTGGGCGGGGCTACTCTGTTTACTGCACTGTGGGCAGGGCTGCTCTGGTGCACTGTGGACGGGGATGCTCTGGTGCACTGTGGACGGGGCTGCTGTTTGCTGCACTGTGGGCGGGGCTGCTCTGTTTGCTGCATTGTGGACTGGGCTGCTCTGTTTGCTGCACTGTGGGTGGGGCTGCTCTGGTACACTGTGGGCGGGGCTGCTCTGTTTGCTACACTGTGGGCGGGGCTGCTCTGTTTGCTGCACTGTGGGCGAAACTGCTCTGGTGCACTGTGGGCGGGGCTGCTCTGTTTAGTGCACTGTGGCCGGGGCTGCTCTGGTACATTGTGGGCGGGGCTGCTTTGTTTGCTGCACTGTGGCCAGGGCTGCTCTGTTTAGTGCACTGTGGACGGGGCTGCTCTGGTACATTGTGGGCGGGGCTGCTCTGTTTAGTGCACTGTGGGCGGAGCTGCTCTGTTTAGTGCACTGTGGCCGGGGCTGCTCTGTTTAGTGCACTGTGGCCGGGGCTGCTCTGGTACATTGTGGGCGGGGCTGCTCTGTTTGCTGCACTGTGGCCAGGGCTGCTCTGTTTAGTGCACTGTGGACGGGGCTGCTCTGGTACATTGTGGGCGGGGCTGCTCTGTTTAGTGCACTGTGGGCGGAGCTGCTCTGTTTAGTGCACTGTGGCCGGGGCTGCTCTGTTTAGTGCACTGTGGCCAGGGCTGCTCTGTTTAGTGCACTGTGGACGGTAGGGTGACCACGTGTCCCGGTTTGCCCGGGATCGTCCCGTAATTTCCGTTTTTGTCCCGTGTCCCGGGAGCCTTCAAACCGGGACAATAGAGAGTCCCGGAATCAACTGCCTGCCAGTCAGTGGCGTCGCCAGGGGGGGGCCAGAGGGGGCCACGGCCCCCCCTACATCATGCTGTGCCCCCCCATCTAAAATGCCCCCCCAAGTGAGCCGCCGCCGCCGGGCACAGGGAGATGAGCGCTTCCATTGCGCTCATCTCCTTAGTAATCTGCCTGTGCCAGCGGAGGTGCAGGGGAGGGAGAGGCGTGTCCCTTCCCCTTCCTCTGATAGGCTGCAGGCACTAGGCCGGCAGCCTATCAGAGGCCGGCGAAGGCGGGGCGATGACGTCATCGCACCGCCCGAGCCTTACAGCGCGGGACACAGGAAGAGTCTGCATCGCATCGCTGACACTGAGGTAAGTATAAGTGTTTTTTTTTGTTGTTTTTTTTTTTTACAATAGTGTTACTGGCATTGGGGGGGGCTTATTACAATGGGGGGCTTATTACAATGGGGGGGCTTATTACAATGAGGGGGGCTTATTACAATGGGGGGGCTTATTACAATGGGGGGGCTTATTACAATGGGGGGACTTATTACAATGAGGGGGGGCTTATTACAATGGGGGGGCTTATTACAATGAGGGGGCTTATTACAATGGGGGGACTTATTACAATGAGGGGGGCTTATTACAATGGGGGGGCTTATTACAATGGGGGGGCTTATTACAACGAAGGGGGCTTATTACAGTGGGGGGACTTATTACAATGAGGGGGGGGCTTATTACAATGGGGGGCTTATTACAATGGGGGGGCTTATTACAATGGGGGGACTTATTACAATGAGGGGGGCTTATTACAATGGGGGGGCTTATTACAATGGGGGGGGTTATTACAATGAGGGGGCTTATTACAATGGGGGGGCTTATTACAATGGAGGGGGCTTATTACAATGGGGGGGGGTTATTACAATGGGGGGGCTTATTACAATGAGGGGGGCTTATTACAATGAGGGGGGCTTATTACAATGGGGGGCTTATTACAATGAGGGGGGCTTATTACAATGGGGGGGCTTATTACAATGAGGGGGCTTATTACAATGGGGGGCTTATTACAATGAGGGGGGCTTATTACAATGGGGGGGCTTATTACAATGAGGAGGGCTTATTACAATGGGGGGGCTTATTACAATGGGGGGCTTATTACAATGGGGGGGCTTATTACAATGGGGGGGCTTAATACTGGCACATGATGGGGGGGCTTAATACTGGCACATGATGATGGGGGGGCTTAATACTGGCACATGATGATGGGGGGACTTAATACTGGCACATGATGGGGGGCTTAATACTGGCAAGTGATGGGGGGGCTTAATACTGGCACGTAATGGGGGGCTTATTACTGGCACGTAATGGGGGGCTTATTGCTGGCACGTAATGGGGGGGCTTATTACTGACACGTAATGGGGGGCTTATTACTGGCACGTAATGGGGGGCTTATTACTGGCACGTAATGGGGGGCTTATTACTGGCACGTAATGGGGGGGCCTATTACTGGCACGTGATGGGGGGCTTATTACTGGCACGTGATGGGGGGCTTATTACTGGCACGTGATGGGGGGCTTATTACTGGCACGTGATGGGGGGCTTATTACTGGCACGTGATGGGGCTCTTGTTACTGGCACGTGATGGGGGGCTTATTACTGGCACGTGATGGGGGGATTATTACTGGCACGTGATGGGGGGCTTATTACTGGCACGTGATGGGGCTCTTGTTACTGGCACATTGGGGGGCTCTTGTTACTGGCAGTGGCACGTTATTGAGGGCACTTATTACTGGCACATTATTGGTGGGCACTATAGGGGCATCTACTGAGGCCACAAAGAAGGGGTGTTTTATATGGGGGGCTCTGTACAGTAGCATTTTATACTGGGACACATTATGGTGGGTACTATGGAGAAGGGGAGACAGGAGTACTATGGAGTCATCTACGGGGGGCACTAAGAAGGGGTATTTTATACTTGCAAATTATGGGGGACACTGAGGGCATCTACTGGGGCACGATATATGGGGCATTTTATACTGGTACATTATGGGGGGCACTAGCAGGAAGGGGGGAGAGGAGCACTATGGAGCCATTTACTGGGGCACTATATAGGGGTATTTTATACTGGCACATTATGGGGGACATTAGCTCAACTGGGGGCATTACAAGGGGGTATGTTTTGCACATTATAAAAAGAATTCTTTCTACTGGGGGGCATTATGGTGGGTTTTATTACTCCCCCATGGTATGACCCCCTAGTAGCAGCACCAGCCTCTCCCTGCTCTGCTATCCCTCTGCCCCTTCTCCAAATCCTTATTATGAAATCTTTCTCATTAGGATAAAACACAACATCAGCTCCGCCGAGCCCCCCAGCCAAAGTGTTGAAGTGGCGTCCGAGATCCCCAAGGGCCAAGCCAAGTAACTGTAAGTGTTCATGTGAAATATGCTTTTTTTATATATGTACACTCCTGTGAGAGGCGGGGAGGGAGATCTGTGGATGACACTGTTATAGGGAGGGAGATCTGTGGATGACACTGTTATAGGGAGGGAGATCTGTGGATGACACTGTTATGGAGGGGGAAATGGGGATGACACTGTCATGGGGTGGATCTGGGGATGACACATATAGCATAAGATGCTATATACGGTATGTGGCATCCACAGATCCCCCCCATAGCAGTGTCATCCACAGATCCCCCTCTCTATAAAAGTGTCATCCACAGACAGCTGGACTTTTCTTCCCTGTTGCGGTTTTAGGTATTGGGTAAAGTATTGTAGCATTTCTAAGCATACTTGTGTAAATGTATCATTGTTATAGCTACCCCCCCTACTTTTGTCCTGGCCCCCAGTGTGCCCCCCCAAAATTTGAAAGCTAGAGACGCCACTGCTGCCAGTCTGCAACATTCACTGCCGCTGCTGCCGCAGTGCTGTTGTAATTAATTCATCCTAAATCACTGGTTGCTACGGCTGCCCCGCTTGGCGTGTAGCAACCAGTGACGTCACCATGTCCCGCTCTCTCTGCGGCTCCGACTCCACCCCCACCTCCTCCTCCTCCAGCTGCCGCCGCGGTTCTTGCAGCAGAGAGAGCAGCGCAGCAGCATTGATTCGTACAGGGCAGGCAGTGAGTCACTCACCGTCACCTACCAGTACCGCGGCAGTGGCACAGACCAAGACCTCCTCCTCCTCTGAGTCCTCCTGACCTCGGCTCCCGCTAGTAAGTCCTGCCGGCGCCGCGACTCCCGCTGCTCTGCAAGCCTGTGACATCTCTCACAGTGCAGTGCAGTTCTCATTCTCCGCCGGTCTGACCTCCTCTACCGCCCAGCGCCCCCGGCAGGCTCCTCCCGGCTCCCGCCCGAGCGGCCCGACGATTCTCTGCCAGTGCCTGCCAGACGCCAGTGCCTCCTCGAGTCCTGACTGGAAGAACACCGGCGCAAGACTGCCCTGCCCTGCTCCACCACCACCAGTGACCAGACGAGGAGACAGTCACTCCATCTCCATTATATGACTCCAAAAGGTGAGCAAATAGGGGCAATTGACACTGGGTGGCAGCATCTGATGGGGCACAGTAGCGACAATCTATGGGCACACTGGCATTTGATGGCGCACAGTAGCGACAATTTATGGGCACACTGGCATTTGATGGGGCACAATAGCGACAATTCATGGGCACACTGGCAGAATCTGATGGGGGCACAGTAGCGACAATTCATGGGCACACTGGCATTTGATGGACTGTGCCCCATCAAATGCCAGTGTGCCCATGAATTGTCGCTACTGTGCCCCCATCAGATGCTGCCAGTGTGCCCATGAATTGTCACAAACTGTGCCTCATCAGATGCTGCCAGTGTGCCTATCAATTGCCGCTACTGTGCCCATCAGATCAGATGCTGCTAGTGTGTCAATTAATTGTCACTACTGTGCCCCATCAAATGCTGCCAGTGTGCTAATGAATTGTCGCTACTGTGCCCCCATCAGATGCTGCCAGTGTTCCCATGAATTGTCGCTATTGTGCCCCATCAAATGCTGCCAGTGTGCTAATGAGTTCTTGCTCATTAAAAAAAAAAAACAATAAAAAAATCTGTTAATTTATTGCAACTTGTTCTGTTTGTTTTTTCTATTTCTTATTTCTATTTTCTTAAGAGATGTCTAACACATTAAAAATATGACCTGTTTTAGGTAGCCAGTGATTGTGTGCAGGGCACAATCACAAATTACTGAACAATGCACAGGCAGTTATGTTTATAGCAATCTCAAGCATAACTTCGATGCAATGAACTTGCCAGCGTAAGTACAAAGTACGCCGCTGTCACTAAGTGACTTAAATTTTTTAAAAAAGTATCAAAAATCATATTTTTTGGGGAGTGGACATGGGTGCGGGGGGGCCGGGGCGGGTGTCCCTGAATGGCAGTTTGGAAATGTGGTCACCCTAGTGGACGGGGCTGCTCTGGTACATTGTGGGCGGGGCTGCTCTGTTTAGTGCACTGTGGCCGGGGCTGCTCTGTTTAGTGCACTGTGGGCGGGGCTGCTCTGTTTAGTGCACTGTGGGCGGGGCTGCTCTGTTTAGTACACTGTGGGCGGAGCTGCTCTGTTTGCTGCACTGTGGCCGGGGCTGCTCTGTTTAGTGCACTGTGGCCGGGGCTGCTCTGTTTAGTGCACTGTGGGCGGGGCTGCTCTGTTTAGTGCACTGTGGCCAGGGCTGCTCTGTTTAGTGCACTGTGGGCGGGGCTGCTCTGTTTAGTGCACTGTGGCCAGGGCTGCTCTGTTTAGTGCACTGTGGGCGGGGCTGCTCTGTTTAGTGCACTGTGGGCGGGGCTGCTCTGTTTAGTGCACTGTGGCCGGGGCTGCTCTGTTTAGTGCACTGTGGCCGGGGCTGCTCTGTTTAGTGCACTGTGGGCGGGGCTGCTCTGTTTAGTGCACTGTGGCCGGGGCTGCTCTGTTTAGTGCACTGTGGCCGGGGCTGCTCTGTTTAGTGCACTGTGGCCGGGGCTGCTCTGTTTAGTGCACTGTGGGCGGGGCTGCTCTGTTTAGTGCACTGTGGCCAGGGCTGCTCTGTTTAGTGCACTGTGGGCGGGGCTGCTCTGTTTAGTGCACTGTGGGCGGGGCTGCTCTGTTTAGTGCACTGTGGGCGGGGCTGCTCTGTTTAGTGCACTGTGGCCGGGGCTGCTCTGTTTAGTGCACTGTGGGCGGGGCTGCTCTGTTTAGTGCACTGTGGGCGGGGCTGCTCTGTTTAGTGCACTGTGGCCGGGGCTGCTCTGTTTAGTGCACTGTGGGCGGGGCTGCTCTGTTTAGTGCACTGTGGCCGGGGCTGCTCTGTTTAGTGCACTGTGGGCGGGGCTGCTCTGTTTAGTGCACTGTGGCCAGGGCTGCTCTGTTTAGTGCACTGTGGGCGGGGCTGCTCTGTTTGCTGCACTGTGGGCGGGGCTGCTCTGTTTAGTGCACTGTGGGCGGGGCTGCTCTGTTTGCTGCACTGTGGGCGGGGCTGCTCTGTTTAGTACACTGTGGGCGGGGCTGCTCTGTTTAGTACACTGTGGGCGGAGCTGCTCTGTTTAGTGCACTGTGGGCGGGGCTGCTCTGTTTGCTGCACTGTGGGCGGGGCTGCTCTGTTTGCTGCACTGTGGGCGGGGCTGCTCTGTTTAGTGCACTGTGGACGGGGCTGCTCTGTTTAGTGCACTGTGGACGGGGCTGCTCTGTTTAGTGCACTGTGGACGGGGCTGCTCTGTTTAGTACACTGTGGGCGGGGCTACTCTGTTTGCTGCACTGTGGGCGGGGCTGCTCTGTTTAGTGCACTGTGGCCAGGGCTGCTCTGTTTAGTGCACTGTGGGCGGGGCTGCTCTGTTTGCTGCACTGTGGGCGGGGCTGCTCTGTTTAGTGCACTGTGGGCGGGGCTGCTCTGTTTGCTGCACTGTGGGCGGGGCTGCTCTGTTTAGTACACTGTGGGCGGGGCTGCTCTGTTTAGTACACTGTGGGCGGAGCTGCTCTGTTTAGTGCACTGTGGGCGGGGCTGCTCTGTTTGCTGCACTGTGGGCGGGGCTGCTCTGTTTGCTGCACTGTGGGCGGGGCTGCTCTGTTTAGTGCACTGTGGACGGGGCTGCTCTGTTTAGTGCACTGTGGACGGGGCTGCTCTGTTTAGTGCACTGTGGACGGGGCTGCTCTGTTTAGTACACTGTGGGCGGGGCTACTCTGTTTAGTGCACTGTTGCCGGGGCTGCTCTGGTACATTGTGGGTGGGGCTGCTCTGTTTAGTGCACTGTGGGCGGGGCTGCTCTGTTTGCTGCACTGTGGCCGGGGCTGCTCTGTTTAGTGCACTGTGGCCAGGGCTGCTCTGTTTAGTGCACTGTGGCCGGGGCTGCTCTGGTACATTGTGGGCGGGGCTGCTCTGTTTAGTGCACTGTGGGCGGGGCTGCTCTGTTTGCTGCACTGTGGGCGGGGCTGCTCTGTTTGCTGCACTGTGGCCAGGGCTGCTCTGTTTAGTGCACTGTGGGCGGAGCTGCTCTGTTTAGTGCACTGTGGGCGGGGCTGCTCTGTTTGCTGCACTGTGGGCGGGGCTGCTCTGTTTAGTGCACTGTGGACGGGGCTGCTCTGTTTAGTGCACTGTGGACGGGGCTGCTCTGTTTAGTACACTGTGGGCGGAGCTGCTCTGTTTAGTGCACTGTTGCCGGGGCTGCTCTGGTACATTGTGGGCGGGGCTGCTCTGTTTAGTGCACTGTGGCCGGGGCTGCTCTGGTACATTGTGGGCGGGGCTGCTCTGTTTAGTGCACTGTGGGCGGGGCTGCTCTGTTTGCTGCACTGTGGCCGGGGCTTCTCTGTTTAGTGCACTGTGGACGGGGCTGCTCTGTTTAGTGCACTGTGGGCGGGGCTGCTCTGTTTAGTGCACTGTGGGCGGGGCTGCTCTGTTTAGTGCACTGTGGGCGGGGCTGCTCTGGTACATTGTGGGCGGGGCTGCTCTGTTTAGTGCACTGTGGCCGGGGCTACTCTGTTTAGTGCACTGTGGCCGGGGCTGCTCTGTTTAGAGCACTGTGGGCGGGGCTGCTCTGTTTAGTGCACTGTGGGCAGGGCTGCTCTGTTTAGTGCACTGTGGGCGGGGCTGCTCTGTTTGCTGCGATGTGGACGGGGCTGCTCTGTTTGCTGCATTGTGGGCGGGGCTGCTCTGGTACACTGTGGGCGGGGCTGCTCTGTTTTCTGCACTGTGGGCGGGGCTGCTCTGGTAAACTGTGGGCGGGGCTGCTCTGTTTACTGCACTGTGGGCAGGGCTGCTCTGGTGCACTCTGGGCGGGGCTGCTCTGTTTGCTGCACTGTGGACGGGGCTTCTCTGTTTGCTGCACTGTGGGCGGGGCTGCTCTGTTTACTGCACTGTGGACGGGGATGCTCTGGTGCACTGTGGACGGGGATGCTCTGGTACACTGTGGACGGGGCTGCTGTTTGCTGCACTGTGGGCGGGGCTGCTCTGTTTGCTGCACTGTGGGTGGGGCTGCTCTGGCGCACTGTGGGCGGGGCTGCTCTGTTTGCTGCACTGTGGGCGAAGCTGCTCTGGTGCACTGTGGGCGGGGCTGCTCTGTTTGCTGCACTGTGGGCGAAGCTGCTCTGGTGCACTGTGGGCGGGGCTGCTCTGTTTGCTACACTGTGGGCAGGGCTGCTCTGGTGCACTGTGGGCGGGGCTGCTCTGTTTGCTGCACTGTGGGCGGGGCTGCTCTGGTACACTGTGGGCGGGGCTGCTCTGTTTACTGCACTGTGGGCGGGGCTGCTCTGGTACACTGTGGGCGGGGCTGCTCTGTTTTCTGCACTGTGGGCGGGGCTGCTCTGGTACACTGTGGGCGGGGCTGCTCTGTTTACTGCACTGTGGGCAGGGCTGCTCTGGTGCACTGTGGCCGGGGCTGCTCTGGTGCACTGTGGACGGAGCTGCTGTTTGCTGCACTGTGGGTGGGGCTGCTCTGTTTTCTGCACTGTGGGCGGGGCTGCTCTGGTACACTGTGGGCGGGGCTGCTCTGTTTACTGCACTGTGGGCAGGGCTGCTCTGGTGCACTGTGGCCGGGGCTGCTCTGGTGCACTGTGGACGGGGCTGCTGTTTGCTGCACTGTGGGTGGGGCTGCTGTTTGCTGCACTGTGGGCAGGGCTGCTCTGTTTGCTGCATTGTGGACTGGGCTGCTCTGTTTGCTGCACTGTGGGTGGGGCTGCTCTGGTACACTGTGGGCGGGGCTGCTCCGTTTGCTACACTGTGGGCGGGGCTGCTCTGGCGCACTGTGGGCGGGGCTGCTCTGTTTGCTGCACTGTGGGCGAAGCTGCTCTGGTGCACTGTGGGCGGGGCTGCTCTGTTTGCTGCACTGTGGGCGAAGCTGCTCTGGTGCACTGTGGGCGGGGCTGCTCTGTTTGCTACACTGTGGGCAGGGCTGCTCTGGTGCACTGTGGGCGGGGCTGCTCTGTTTGCTGCACTGTGGGCGGGGCTGCTCTGGTACACTGTGGGCGGGGCTGCTCTGTTTGCTGCACTGTGGGCGGGGCTGCTCTGGTACACTGTGGGCGGGGCTGCTCTGTTTGCTGCACTGTGGGCGGGGCTGCTCTGGTGCACTGTGGGCGGGGCTGCTCTGTTTGCTGCACTGTGGACGGGGCTGCTCTGTTTGCTGCACTGTGGGCGGGGCTGCTCTGTTTGCTGCACTGTGGGCGGGGATGCTTTATTTGGGTGCACCGTGGGTAGGGTCACTCTTGCGCAGTGCACTGTGGATGCTGCATTTGGATAACCTGTCTTCCTCCGTGTCAGGTGACATTACTGGCGGAGCGAATGTGCATGAAATTATTTATTTTCATAAAAATAAAATGAGCATTTTTCAGGATTAGTCCAGGTTCACATCCAGATGCCGAACAGTGGGATCCGCCACCATAGAGTCCCATCCTAGAAGAAATGTATACGTGTTTTACTGGACTCTGCAGGATAGAAGCGTGTGGTGCACTGCGCTTTTGTATCCTTTTTTCCCCAACGCAGGGCAAAAATGTCTAGGCGTTCCCGGTCATTACATACAGACCCCGCAATGCAATGTCATCAGTCTGTACGTAATGACCCAAAATTCTGAGACGCTGTTGTCTGTGTCTATGGCTTTTTATTTTTTTGCATAAGTAAACTACAGAATTTTATTTAAACTGGGTTTCTTCATATTTTTGTTTGAAGATTGGTACACCCGATCCAGGTGTTATCCATGTTTACCGGAGTTACCCACAGGTGAGCTGGACGTGTGCTTTATATTTGTAGAATAATTTGTGATACGAGGGAATTCCGCTCATCCCGGTCACATTATGGAGTCGGTTCTCTGAAAGCTAACCCAGATCTTCAGCCCTCTGGATCTCATTCAGATCTTCTGACCTCTGATTCCTCACCCAGATCTTCAGCCCTCTGGATCTCATTCAGATCTTCAGACCTCTGGTTCCTCACCCAGATCTTCAGCCCTCTGGATCTCATTCAGATCTTCAGACCTCTGATTCCTCACCCAGATCTTCAGCCCTCTGGATCTCATTCAGATCTTCAGACCTCTGATTCCTCACCCAGATCTTCAGCCCTCTGGATCTCATTCAGATCTTCAGACCTCTGATTCCTCACCCAGATCTTCAGCCCTCTGGATCTCATTCAGATCTTCAGACCTCTGATTCCTCACCCAGATCTTCAGCCCTCTGGATCTGCACCTTGATCTTCAGCCCTCTGGATCTGCACCTTGATCTTCAGCCCTCTGGATCCTCATCCAGACCTTCAGACCTCTGGATCCTCATCCAGACCTTCAGCCCTCTGGATCTCATTCAGATCTTCAGACCTCTGGATCTCATTCAGATCTTCAGCCCTCTAGATATGCACCTTGATCTTCAGCCCTCTGGATCTGCACCTTGATCTTCAGCCCTCTGGATCTCATTCAGATCTTCAGACCTCTGGTTCCTCACCCAGATCTTCAGCCCTCTGGATCTCATTCAGATCTTCTGACCTCTGATTCCTCACCCAGATCTTCAGCCCTCTGGATCTCATTCAGATCTTCAGACCTCTGGTTCCTCACCCAGATCTTCAGCCCTCTGGATCTCATTCAGATCTTCAGACCTCTGATTCCTCACCCAGATCTTCAGCCCTATGGATCTCATTCAGATCTTCAGACCTCTGATTCCTCACCCAGATCTTCAGCCCTCTGGATCTCATTCAGATCTTCAGACCTCTGATTCCTCACCCAGATCTTCAGCCCTCTGGATCTCATTCAGATCTTCAGACCTCTGATTCCTCACCCAGATCTTCAGCCCTCTGGATCTGCACCTTGATCTTCAGCCCTCTGGATCTGCACCTTGATCTTAAGCCCTCTGGATCCTTATCCAGACCTTCAGACCTCTGGATCCTCATCCAGACCTTCAGCCCTCTGGATCTCATTCAGATCTTCAGACCTCTGGATCTCATTCAGATCTTCAGCCCTCTAGATATGCACCTTGATCTTCAGCCCTCTGGATCTGCACCTTGATCTTCAGTCCTCTGGATCTCATTCAGATCTTCAGACCTCTGGTTCCTCACCTAGATCTTCAGCTCTCTGGATCCTCACTTTGATCTTCAGCCCTGTTCTCATTATGTGGGGCGGATCCGTTTTGCAGCCCATAGACTTCTATTATGATGGAATGAATAACGGAATGTCTCTAAAGGCTTCCGTTATGCATTCCGTCATAGAATTGCGTTATAGTCCGTGGTAACAAAATCCATAACGCAATTCTGCTTTTACCACCAAACGAAGCGTAAATGAATTTCATATTCGCTCATCTCTAGATATAACATCTGAGGAAGTAAAAACAAAGACCAAAAACTGCACAGAAACTATAAGCCTGCAAAGCATCGAGCCATGGGCAAGAGCTGCACATCAAGGACCCCTCATCACCAAGGTATGGGTGTAAATGATATGCTACACATTCTGTGTCACCTTCCCCCCTTTAGACATATTGTCTCCGGTATATGAAGGTCCAGAGTTACTCATGTGGTGCTCCTGCTCATCTGTCCGCTCCTTCTACTGCATCTTTAGGATTGTTTTCAGGGATGGTCAAATTGGACAAAGGACAAAAGAGCTCCAGTGATGTCTGGAATAATGTATGTGTCCTCTGTGTGGTGTAGGTATAGATTGTGTCTGCCGCTGTGGGTGGCTGTTCTGTAGGGTCTGTGCTGAATGGGATTATTATACGGTTCTGCTATATGGTTGTTATATAGGGTCTGCACTGTATGTGATTGTTATATAGAGTCAGCACTGTGCGCGGCTGAGATATAAGGTCTGCACTGTATGTGGTTGTTATATATAGGGTCAGCACTGTATGGGGTTGTTATATAGGCTCTGCACTGTATGTGGTTGTTATATAGGGTCTGCACTCTATGTGGCTGTTATATAGGGTCTGCACTGTACAAGGTGGTTATATAGGGTCTGCACTGTATGTGATTGTTATATAGGGTCTTCACTGTATGTGGTTGTTATATAGGGTCTGCACTGTATGCAGTTGTTATATAGGGTGTGCACTGTATGTGGTTGTTATATAGGGTCTGCACTGTGTGTGGTTGTTATATAGGGTCTGCACTGTATGTGGTTGTTATATAGGGTCTGCACTGTATGTGGTTGTTATATAGGGTCTGCACTGTATGCAGTTGTTTTATAGGGTCTGCACTGTATGTGGTTGTTATATAGGGTCTGCACTTTATGCAGTTGTTATATAGGGTCTGCACTGTATGCAGTTGTTGTTTAGGATCTGCACTGTATGTGGTTGTTTTATAGGGTCTGCACTGTATGTGGTTGTTATATAGGGTCTGCACTTTATGCAGTTGTTTTATAGGGTCTGCACTGTATGTGGTTGTTATTTAGGGTCTGCACTGTATGTGGTTGTTATATAGGGTCTGCACTGTATGTGGTTGTTATTTAGGGTCTGCACTGTATGTGGTTGTTATATAGGGTCTGCACTTTATGCAGTTGTTTTATAGGGTCTGCACTCTATGTGGTTGTTATATAAGGTCTGCACTGTATGTGGTTTTTATATAGGGTCTGCACTTTATGCAGTTGTTTTATAGGGTCTGCACTGTATGTGGTTGTTATATAGGGTCTGCACTGTATGGGGTTGTTATTTAGGGTCTGCACTGTATGTGGTTGTTATATAGGGTCTGCACTTTATGCAGATGTTTTATAGGGTCTGCACTGTATGTGGTTGTTATTTAGGGTCTGCACTGTATGTGGTTGTTATTTAGGGTCTGCACTGTATGTGGTTGTTATATAAGGTCTGCACTGTATGTGGTTGTTATATAGGGTCTGTTCTTTATGCAGTTGTTTTATAGGGTCTGCACTGTATGTGGTTGTTATATAGGGTCTGCACTCTATGTGGTTGTTATATAGGGTCTGCACTGTATGTGGTTGTTATATAGGGTCTGCACTGTATGTGGTTGTTATATAAGGTCTGCACTGTATGTGGTTGTTATATAGGGTCTGCACTGTATGTGATTGTTATATAAGGTCTGCACTGTATGTGGTTGTTATATAGGGTCTGCACTGTATGTGGTTGTTATTTAGGATCTGCACTGTATGTGGTTGTTATATAGGGTCTGCACTGTATGTGGTTGTTATTTAGGGTCTGCACTGTATGCAGTTGTTATATAGGGTCTGCACTGTATGCAGTTGTTATATAGGGTGTGCACTGTATGTGGTTGTTATATAGGGTCTTCACTGTATGCAGTTGTTATATAGGGTCTGCACTGTATGCGGTTGTTATATAGGGTCTGCACTGTATGTGGTTGTTATATAGGGTCTGCACTGTATGCAGTTTTATGGGGTCTGCACTTTATGCAGTTGTTGTTTAGGGTCTGCACTGTATGTGGTTGTTATATAGGGTCTGCACTGTATGTGGCTGTTATATAGGGTCTGCACTCTATGTGGTTGTTTTATGGGGTCTGCACTGTATGCAGTTGTTTTATAGGGTCTGCACTGTATGTGGTTGTTATATAGGGTCTGCACTGTATGCAGTTGTTGTTTAGGGTCTGCACTGTATGTGGTTGTTATATAAGGTCTGCACTGTATGCAGTTGTTTTATAGGATCTGCACTGTATGTGGTTGTTATATAGGGTCTGCACTGTATGTGGTTGTTATATAGGGTCTGCACTGTATGCAGTTGTTTTATAGGGTCTGCACTGTATGCAATTGTTTTATAGGGTCTGCACTGTATGTGGTTGTTATATAGGGTCTGCACTGTATGTGGTTGTTATATAGGGTCTGCACTGTATGTGGTTGTTATTTAGGGTCTTCACTCTATGTGGTTGTTATATAGGGTCTGCACTGTATGTGGTTGTTATATAGGGTCTGCACTGTATGCAGTTGTTTTATAGGGTCTGCACTCTATGTGGTTGTTATATAGGGTCTGCACTGTATGGGGTTGTTATTTAGGGTCTGCACTGTATGCAGTTGTTTTATAGGGTCTGCACTCTATGTGGTTGTTATATAGGGTCTGCACTGTATGTGGTTGTTTTATAGGGTCTGCACTGTATGTGGTTGTTATATAGGGTCTGCACTTTATGCAGTTGTTTTATAGGGTCTGCACTCTATGTGGTTGTTATATAAGGTCTGCACTGTATGTGGTTGTTATATAGGGTCTGCACTGTATGGGGTTGTTATTTAGGGTCTGCACTGTATGTGGTTGTTATATAGGGTCTGCACTTTATGCAGATGTTTTATAGGGTCTGCACTGTATGTGGTTGTTATTTAGGGTCTGCACTGTATGTGGTTGTTATTTAGGGTCTGCACTGTATGTGGTTGTTATATAAGGTCTGCACTGTATGTGGTTGTTATATAGGGTCTGCACTGTGTGTGGTTGTTATATAGGGTCTGCACTGTATGTGGTTGTTATATAGGGTCTGCACTGTATGTGGTTGTTATATAGGGTCTGCACTGTATGCAGTTGTTTTATAGGGTCTGCACTGTATGTGGTTGTTATATAGGGTCTGCACTTTATGCAGTTGTTATATAGGGTCTGCACTGTATGCAGTTGTTTTATAGGGTCTGCACTCTATGTGGTTGTTATATAGGGTCTGCACTGTATGGGGTTGTTATTTAGGGTCTGCACTGTATGTGGTTGTTATTTAGGGTCTGCACTGTATGTGGTTGTTATATAGGGTCTGCACTGTATGTGGTTGTTATTTAGGGTCTGCACTGTATGTGGTTGTTATATAAGGTCTGCACTCTATGTGGTTGTTATATAGGGTCTGCACTTTATGCAGTTGTTTTATAGGGTCTGCACTCTATGTGGTTGTTATATAAGGTCTGCACTGTATGTGGTTTTTATATAGGGTCTGCACTTTATGCAGTTGTTTTATAGGGTCTGCACTGTATGTGGTTGTTATATAGGGTCTGCACTGTATGGGGTTGTTATTTAGGGTCTGCACTGTATGTGGTTGTTATATAGGGTCTGCACTTTATGCAGATGTTTTATAGGGTCTGCACTGTATGTGGTTGTTATTTAGGGTCTGCACTGTATGTGGTTGTTATTTAGGGTCTGCACTGTATGTGGTTGTTATTTAGGGTCTGCACTGTATGTGGTTGTTATTTAGGGTCTGCACTGTATGTGGTTGTTATTTAGGGTCTGCACTGTATGTGGTTGTTATTTAGGGTCTGCACTGTATGTGGTTGTTATATAAGGTCTGCACTGTATGCGGTTGTTTTATAGGGTCTGCACTGTATGTGGTTGTTATATAGGGTCTGCACTCTATGTGGTTGTTATATAGGGTCTGCACTGTATGTGGTTGTTATATAGGGTCTGCACTGTATGGGGTTGTTATATAGGGTCTGTACTGTATGGGGTTGTTATATAGGGTCTGCACTGTATGCAGTTGTTTTATAGGGTCTGCACTCTATGTGGTTGTTATATAGGGTCTGCACTGTATGGGGTTGTTATTTAGGGTCTGCACTGTATGGGGTTGTTATTTAGGGTCTGCACTGTATGCAGTTGTTTTATAGGGTCTGCACTCTATGTGGTTGTTATATAGGGTCTGCACTGTATGTGGTTGTTTTATAGGGTCTGCACTGTATGTGGTTGTTATTTAGGGTCTGCACTATATGCAGTTGTTATATAGGGTCTGCACTGTATGCGGTTGTTATATAGGGTCTGCACTGTATGTGGTTGTTATTTAGGGTCTGCACTCTATGCGGTTGTTATATAGGGTCTGCACTGTATGTGATTGTTATATAAGGTCTGCACTTTATGCAGTTGTTTTATAGGGTCTGCACTGTATGTGGTTGTTATATAGGGTCTGCACTGTATGGGGTTGTTATATAGGGTCTGTACTGTATGTGGTTGTTATATAGGGTCTGCACTGTATGTGGTTGTTATATAGGGTCTGCACTTTATGCAGTTGTTTTATAGGGTCTGCACTGTATGTGGTTGTTATATAGGGTCTGCACTGTATGGGGTTGTTATATAGGGTCTGCACTGTATGTGGTTGTTATATAGGGTCTGCACTGTATGTGATTGTTATATAAGGTCTGCACTGTATGTGGTTGTTATATAGGGTCAGCACTGTATGCAGTTGTTTTATAGGGTCTGCACTCTATGTGGTTGTTATATAGGGTCTGCACTGTATGGGGTTGTTATATAGGGTCTGCACTGTATGTGATTGTTATATAGGGTCTGCACTGTATGTGGTTGTTATTTAGGGTCTGCACTTTATGCAGTTGTTTTATAGGGTCTGCACTGTATGTGGTTGTTATTTAGGGTCTGCACTGTATGTGGTTGTTATATAGGGTCTGCATTGTATGTGGTTGTTATTTAGGGTCTGCACTGTATGTGGTTGTTATATAGGGTCTGCACTGTATGGGGTTGTTATATAGGGTCTGTACTGTATGTGGTTGTTATTTAGGGTCTGCACTGTATGTGGTTGTTATATATGGTCTGCACTGTATGTGGTTGTTATATAGGGTCTGCACTGTATGCAGTTGTTATATAGGGTCTGCACTGTATGCAGTTGTTTTATAGGGTCTGCACTGTATGTGGTTGTTATATAGGGTCTGCACTGTATGCAGTTGTTTTATAGGGTCTGCACTCTATGTGGTTGTTATATAGGGTCTGCACTGTATGTGGTTGTTATATAGGGTCTGCACTGTATGTGGTTGTTATATAGGGTCTGCACTCTATGTGGTTGTTATATAGGGTCTGCACTGTATGTGGTTGTTATATAGGGTCTGCACTGTATGTGGTTGTTATATAGGGTCTGCACTGTATGCAGTTGTTATATAGGGTCTGCACTGTATGCAGTTGTTTTATAGGGTCTGCACTGTATGTGGTTGTTATTTAGGGTCTGCACTGTATGCAGTTGTTATTTAGGATCTGCAGCTGTGTATGGTTGTTTTATGTACAAGTTTTGGTGGGATCAGTCAATCTTCTTCGGAAGGACTGCCCTTAACGATAGCATGGTTTCTAGATCTTATTTGCAGTAAGAGTCCTGATCACTGCTCCTGGATCCATATATATATGTGTATGTGCCCCCAGTCTAATCACTTAGAAGTGGAGAGGTCACCAGCCAGTATCTCTATATAACATAAAGCGGAGGCTTTCTCACTGCTGGCTCCTTACTGACCTAAGCGTCAGGAAGCGATAAAATGGTTTCGGCTTCTGATGGGTCTATTTCTGATTTAGCAGAAGTGATCCCTGACATCGACCTCAACTTGTACCTCTCGCTTCTCTGCTTCTAAATGCAGAACTAGAACACACTAGTGGCAGACGGGTATGAGTAGGTGGGAGATGTCTGTGATGACACATGCCTCACCCTCACTTCTTACATCCCCGAGGGTCTAGCACTTCATACATGAACCTTATTGCTACCACACTTCTCTTGGTAAGTGCCCCTCACTGTGGTCTGTTCTTCAGATTACTGGTCTAAGAAGACGGCCATCCTGATAGCGACCTTACTGACCACCAACCTCCTTCTAGTCATTGTGGTTATGAGACTGAAGGTGACCTATAGAGAGAGATGTGCTGAACAGAAAGTGGGTGAGTACTGGTACTGCTTTAGATGGCAGAGAACATAATAACCCACCCAACAGAACCCTCAACCTCCCTATGAATAGAACACACAGGACAACCATATAACTCTTTGTTGGACAGGGGTCGGTCACAGCTTTACTGATATTATCAAACATTAGATCATATCAGATATTAACCACAGGGTTGTTATTAGACCACAATATTTATATCAAAGGGATCCAAAGCGGAATATCAACCACCGACTCCTGGTGGGCAAGAATGTCTTTATCTCCACCACATCATCTCCACCCAACATCTGACCTCCAGCTGTGTCGGTGAAAAGAAGTAGAACCAAAAACAGAAAACACCATAAACACCAAAATAAGTAGCGAACCCCAAACACCAAAAAGAGGGGACAAGGGAAGCTTAAACAGTCACACGGTGAACCAGGAGCGCGTCTGCAGATGACACTGCCATACATGAGCTCTCCAGGGGAGGTTGGGATTAGGGAGGCCAAAGCCACTGAGCTATAGGATTGGCGGGAGGAAGAAGAAAAAAAGAAAAGTGGCCAAAAGGCAACTCCAAGGCAATAACTACCCTCCCAGCATGCAATAAGTCACAAAAAACGTGGCTGGAGGCAGTTTTACCATTAACCCCCTTTTTTATGACTGCTCAACCCGTCTTTTTGAGTCAGGGACAATTTCCTAGGCAGATTGTTGGCCAGAAGGATTTTTGTGAGTACTGGAAATATTGTATCAGGAACTGGGTGAGTACTAGTGCCATATTCGATTTCGCAATATTTAGTGAATATTCGATTGAATATTCGTCTTATATTCGTCAAAATCGAATATTCGTCATTATTCTATTTATTGCGAATAATATGCGATTTAATTATTAGCATATTGCGATTTTTTTTTTAACTGTATAAGGCAACTATCCTATTGGTTGGCTATTGGCTAATATGCGTATTTTACGAATATTCGCTATATTGCTATATATTCTTGTTTTAGAATATGATGAATATTCTAAAAAACGAAGTTAAGGCAATATAGCGAATATTCATAAAATACACATATAGACTGTAATTTAGCTAATATAGCGCTATAATCTTTTTTTTATAGTCTAATTTTTTTTGTCTCTTCTGAACTTCAGATTTGGAAAAAATTTACACTATTAAAAAAAAATACTATAGCACTATATTAGCTAAATTGCAGTCTGTATGTGTATTTTAAAAATATTCACTATATTGCTATAACTTTGTAACTTTAGAATATGATAAACGAATATATTCGTTATTTAGAATATTCGTCTTTTTTTTATTTTCAATCTGTACTGTTATTCCACTTTGGCATACTCCTCCCCGACAAGTGTCCCCGTCACCATGTGAACGCCTGTGGGTTAGAATATACCATCGGATCTGAGTTTTCACTATCTCAGGGAAAACTCAGATCTGATGGTATTTTCTAACCCACAGGCGTTCCCATGGTGATGGGGACGCTTGTCGGGGAGGAGTATGCGAACAACTGTACAGATTGGAGAAAAAAAGGTGAATATTCTAAATAACGAATATATTCCCTATATTGCTATATATTCGTTTTTTAGAATATTCGTCATTTTTTTTCCATATGAAAACATGATTTCTTCCTGCTTAAGTTGCTTGTGGGCCAATGACTCATTGACCCACAAGAAAGAAGCAGGGAGGAATCATGTTTTCAGATGTTAAAAAAAATGACGAATATTCGATATAGCGAATATATAGCACTATATTCAAAATATTTGCAAATTAGCGAAGTTGTGATATTCGCGATTAATATTCGCTATTCAAATATTTGCGCTCAACACTAGTGAGTACTAGACCTAGTATACTAGAAAATGGTGAGTACTGGGACCACGGTATCAGAAAATAGGTGAGTACTGGAACTAGTGTGAGATGGGGAAACAGCTCTCATTGTTTGAACACTGTGTGGGTTAAATTAAATGTTCTGGACTGACATTCTGCTGTTTGGCCACAAGATGCCGCTGTTTCCTAACACAGCTACAGACTGCACATATATCTCCATAGTCATGAGAGAGGTGGGGTTACACACAGAGCCTGGAGAGGGAGGAGAGAGGAGACAGCAGCCATCTTAGAGGGAGGTGAAACTAAGGAGCTGTGTGAGCAGAGAATCCGATGGCATCCAGGTGTGAGAGCATCCCTCAGTGACCAGAGCTGCAGAAAAGTGAATCGTGTCCAAGACCCTGATACTGTCCAGAGGAAGGAAGATTGCTGCCAGGAATGCTGATGAGAGCAGAGGAACAAAGCAACATACACTGCGGTACCGCATGCTTGTTGGAGAGACATCTGTTCTGTTCAGAGTCACCAGCGGATGAAGAGCAGACCCGGGTCGGTAAGATCGTGCACGCACCTCATTGCAGTGTTGGTGCCTAGAGACTGAGACCAGGCCTGTAGTTAGTTTGTTTGTGTCAGGCCACAAGTGTTACTACTGTTCATTGCAAGGACTTCATAACTTAAAGTGACATTTCACACTGGAGAGCTGATAAAATTCCCACAAACTTAAGACAGGCTGGCGTTTTGCTCAGAAGGAATTCTCAGGCACGTGCTACAGACCAGCTATGGGAGGGGGAATACTGTAGAGCCTTGTAAGATTGTAAGCCGTTGTGCTGCACCACAGGCTAGCCCGAACCACACACCCATACAGTGGTTCTTGTTTTTAGGGTAATAACAGGTAAGGTGTGGCAGTTTAGTTATGCCCGCCAGTAGGTAAATTACTGCAATTTCACTCTGAATCCATCAGAGGGCGCCGTGCTGTGCAGCACAAGGGTCTCAGCATTCGGGCTGGGTGTGTGTAAATTTATTGTATATTCCCAGCATTTGTGGTTGTGTTTATTGCAATATACAGGTAAAATTCTGTTTTGGCAAAAGCTGGTGTTGGGGTTGCTTTCCTCGTTTGTGACTTCACTGTATACTGGGGAGCCCACAGCGCTTACACTAGTGTATCAGGAAATGGGTGAGTACTGGAACTACTGTATCATGTGATGGGTGAGTACTGAGACTACAGTATCAGGAATTTGGCGAGTACTGGAGCTACTGCATCATGTAATGAGTAAATACTGGAACTACTGTATCATGTAATGGGTGAGTACTGGAATGACTGCATCATGAAATGGATGAGCATTGGCATTAGCGTATCAGGAAATGGGTGAGTACTGCAACTAGTGTATCAGGAAATGGGTGAGTACTGGATCTACTGTATCATGTAATGGGTGAGTATTGGAGCTACTGTATCATGTAATGGGTGAGTATTGGAGCTACTGTATCAGGAAATGGGTGAGTACTGGAAGTTTTGTATCATGTAATAGGTGAGTACTGGAACTACAGTATCATCTAATGGGTGAGTATTCTAACGACTATCAGCAAATAGGTGAGTACTAGAACTACTGCTTTAGGAAATGGGTGAGTACTGCAACTAACGTATCAGGAAATGGGTGAGTACTGGAACTACTGTATCATGTAATGGGTGAGTATTGGAGCTACTGTATCAGGAAATGGGTGAGTACTGGAAGTACTGTGTTATGTTTTTGTTGGTGAGTACTGGAAGTACTGTATCATGTAATGGGTGAGTACTGGAACTACAGTATCATCTAATGGGTGAGTATTCTAATGACTATCAGCAAATAGGTGAGTACTAGAACTACTGCTTTAGGAAATGGGTGAGTACTGCAACTAACGTATCAGGAAATGGGTGAGTAATGGAACTACTGTATCATGTAATGGGTGAGTATTGGAGCTACTGTATCAGGAAATGGGTGAGTACAGGAAGTACTGTGTTATGTTTTTGGTGAGTACTAGAAGTACTGTATCATGTAATGGGTGAGTATTGGAAGAACTGTATCATGCAATGGGTGAGTACTGGAACTACTGTATCATGTAATTGGTGAGTACTGGAACTACTGTATCATGTAATTGGTGAGTACTGGAACTACTGTATCATCTAATGGGTGAATATTCTAACGACTATCAGCAAATGGGGGAGTACTGGAAGCACTGTATCAGGAAATAGATGAGTGCTGGAACTAGTGTATTAGGAAATGGGTGAGTACTGGACCTACTCTATCGTGTAATGGGTGAGTATTGGAGCTACTGTATCAGGGAATGGGTAAGTAGTGGAAGTACTTTATCATGTATTTGGGGAAGTCCTGGAAGTTCTGTATCATGTAATGCATGAGTACTGGAACTACTGTATCATGTAATGGGTGAGTACTGGAACTACTGTATCATGTAATGGGTAAGTATTGTAAAAACTGTGTCAGCAAATGGGTGAGTACTGAAACTACTGTATCATGTAATGGGTAAGTATTGTAAAAACTGTGTCAGCAAATGGGTGAGTACTGGAACTACTGTATCATGTAATGGGTAAGTATTGTAACAACTGTATTAGGAAATGGATGAGTACTGGAACTACTGTATCATGTAATGGGTAAGTATTGTAATAACTGTATCAGGAAATGGGTGAGTACTGGAAGTACTGTATCAGGAAATAGGTGAGTACTGGAACTACAGTATCAGGAAATGGGTGAGTACTGGAATTACAGTATCATGTAATGGGTGAGAACAGGAACTAGTGTATTAGGAAATTGGTGAGTACTGGAAGTACTTTATCATGTCTTTGAGGGAGTCCTGGAAGTCCTGTATCATGTTATACGTGAGTACTGGAACTACTGTATCATGTAAAGGGTGAGTACTGAACTATTGTATCATGTAATTGGTGAGTACTGGAACTACTTTATCATGTAATGGGTGAGTATTGTAACGACTGTATCAGCAAATGGGTGATGTAACGGATCTCCTGGCACCCCGACTGGGTACCTCCGTTGATGGATGATCCTAGTGCTTTCCGAGGGCTCCAAGCACTCCACTCGACACCGTAACCACCACAGGAACAAGGGACAGGAACAGCTCTTACAAGAGATAGGGGTTATAGCCAGGGGAGTATACAGCGTATAGCAATCCCCAGACACATGAGACTAGGCTCTATGTTGAATGTAAAACAGAACTCTTTATTGAACACACAAGCATTGCCTTTTATACACATTTTCCAACAAGGGTACCACCCCCGTGGACCTGGTTGGGAATTGAGGACATAACATAGCAGCCAATCATTTACAGTTTTACAGTTTAAACACAAAACTATACATTCAACAAACACAATGGCATTGCCTGTGACGCAATCAATAACAGAATAGGCATTGTCTGTGACGCAATTAACAACACAATGGCATTGCCTGTGACGCAATCAATAACACAATAGGCATTGCCTGTGACACAATTAACAACACAATGGCATTGTCTGTGACGCAATTAACAACACAATGGCATTGCCTGTGACACAATTAACAACACAATGGCATTGCCTGTGACACAATTAACAACACAATGGCATTGCCTGTGACACAATTAACAACACAATGGCATTGCCTGTGACGCAATCAATAACAGAATAGGCATTGTCTGTGACGCAATTAACAACACAATGGCATTGCCTGTGACGCAATCAATAACACAATAGGCATTGCCTGTGACACAATTAACAACACAATGGTATTGCCTGTGACACAATTAACAACACAATGGCATTGCCTGTGACACAATTAACAACACAATGGCATTGCCTGTGACGCAATCAATAACAGAATAGGCATTGTCTGTGACGCAATTAACAACACAATGGCATTGCCTGTGACGCAATCAATAACACAATGGCATTGCCTGTGACACAATTAACAACACAATGGTATTGCCTGTGACACAATTAACAACACAATGGCATTGCCTGTGACACAATTAACAACACAATGGACCCTGCCTGTGATATAGTTAACAAACACATTGGACTTAATTACTCACAGGCATAAAATACACATTTTTCCCAACCACAGAAAACACCCCAAAACACCACATATTCCCATAAAAGTTACATCCCCTGATAGGTTGTTCACCCAGATCGAGGCTATCCCAAAATCACCCAGATTGGTTCAGGGGTTCAGGAATTTCATGGAAGTATTATTTTTGCCCCACCGTGAACATGGTCACATGCCCCAAATAGTTCCAGTAAAAAGTCCCCGGGGCAGAAACAGAGCCTTTGAAATCCAATATGCCCAAATAGTGTCCCAGGGGCCATAGTCACAGGGCAAGAGGCTGGCAAGCAGGCCTCTCCAACTCCCAGTGACGAAGGTGCTTTCGTCACAGGTGAGTACTGGAACTAGTGAAACAGGAAATGGGTGAGTACTGGAAGTTCTGTATCAGGAAATATGTGAGTACTGGAACTACAGTATCAGGAAATGGGTGAGTACGGGAATTACTGTGTCATGTAATGGGTGAGTACTGGAACTATAGTATCAGGAACTGGGTGAGTACTGAAACTACTGCATAAGGAAATGGGTGAGTACTGGAACTACAGTATTATGTAATGGGTGAGTACAGGAACTAGTGTATTGGGAAATGGGTGAGTACTGGAATTACTGTATCATTTAATGGGTGAGTACTGGAGCTAGTGTATCGGTAAATAGTTGAGTACTGGAACTACTGCCAAGGCCAATAAGATAATGGGTTGCATCAAAAGGGGCATAGATGCCCGTGATGAGAACATATTCCTACTACTTTACAAATCGCTAGTCAGACCACACATGGAGTACTGTGTACAGTTCTGGGCTCCTGTAAACAAGGCAGAAATAGCAGAGCTGGAGAGGGTCCAGAGGAGGGCAACTAAAGTAATAACTGGAATGGGGCAACTACAGTACACTGAAAGATTATCAAAATTAGGGTTATTCACGTTAGAAAAAAGACGACTGAGGGGAGATCTAATTACTATGTATAAATATATCAGGGGTCAGTACAGAGATCACTCCCATCATCTATTTATCCCCAGGACTGTGACGACGGGACATCCTCTGCGTCTGGAGGAAAGAAGGTTTGTACACAAACATAGAAAAGGATTCTTTACGGTAAGAGCAGTGAGACTATGGACTCTATACTGTAAGAGCAGTAAGACTATGGACTCTATACTGTAAGAGCAGTGAGACTATGGACTCTTTACTGTAAGAGCAGTGAGACTATGGACTCTATACTGTAAGAGCAGTGAGACTATGGACTCTTTACTGTAAGAGCAGTGAGACCATGGACTCTACTGTAAGAGCAGTGAGACTATGGACTCTATACTGTAAGAGCAGTGAGACTATGGACTCTTTACTGTAAGAGCAGTGAGACTATGGACTCTATACTGTAAGAGCAGTGAGACTATGGGCTCTATACTGTAAGAGCAGTGAGACTGTGGACTCTACTGTAAGAGCAGTGAGACTATGGACTCTATACTGTAAGAGCAGTGAGACTATGGACACTTTACGGTAAGAGCAGTGAGACTATGGACTCTTTACTGTAAGAGCAGTGAGACTATGGACACTTTACGGTAAGAGCAGTGAGACTATGGACTCTTTACTGTAAGAGCAGTGAGACTATGGACTCTATACTGTAAGAGCAGTGAGACTATGGACTCTTTACTGTAAGAGCAGTGAGACTATGGACTCTTTACTGTAAGAGCAGTGAGACTATGGACTCTATACTGTAAGAGCAGTGAGACTATGGACTCTATACTGTAAGAGCAGTGAGACTATGGACTCTATACTGTAAGAGCAGTGAGACTATGGAACTCTTTATGGTAAGAGCAGTGAGACTATGGAACTCTTTATGGTAAGAGCAGTGAGACTATGGACTCTTTACGGTAAGAGCAGTGAGACTATGGACTCTTTACTGTAAGAGCAGTGAGACTATGGACTCTTTACTGTAAGAGCAGTGAGACTATGGACTCTTTACTGTAAGAGCAGTGAGACTATGGACTTTACTGTAAGAGCAGTGAGACTATGGACTCTATACTATAGGAGCAGTGAGACTATGGACTCTATACTGTAAGAGCAGTGAGACTATGGACTCTTTACTGTAAGAGCAGTGAGACTATGGACTCTTTACGGTAAGAGCAGTGAGACTATGGACTCTTTACTGTAAGAGCAGTGAGACTATGGACTCTTTACTGTAAGAGCAGTGAGACTATGGACTCTACACTGTAAGAGCAGTGAGACTATGGACTCTGTACTGTAAGAGCAGTGAGACTATGGACGCTATACTGTAAGAGCAGTGAGACTATGGACTCTTTACTGTAAGAGCAGTGAGACTATGGACTCTTTACGGTAAGAGCTGTGAGACTATGGACTCTTTACTGTAAGATCAGTGAGACTATGGACTCTTTACAGTAAGAGCAGTGAGACTATGGACTCTTTACAGTAAGAGCAGTGAGACTATGGACTCTTTACTGTAAGAGCAGCCAGACTATGGACTGTATACCGTAAGAGCAGTGAGACTATGGACTCTATATACTGTAAGAGCAGTGAGACTATGGACTCTTTACTGTAAGAGCAGTGAGACTATAGACTATACTGTAAGAGCAGTGAGACTATGGGCTCTTTACTGTAAGAGCAGTGAGACTATGGACTCTACTGTAAGAGCAGTGAGACTATGGAACTCTTTATGGTAAGAGCAGTGAGACTATGGAACTCTTTATGGTAAGAGCAGTGAGACTATGGACTCTTTACGGTAAGAGCAGTGAGACTATGGACTCTTTACTGTAAGAGCAGTGAGACTATGGACTCTTTACTGTAAGAGCAGTGAGACTATGGACTCTTTACTGTGAGAGCAGTGAGACTATGGACTCTTTACTGTAAGAGCAGTGAGACTATGGACTCTTTACGGTAAGAGCAGTGAGACTATGGACTCTTTACTGTAAGAGCAGTGAGACTATGGACTCTATACTGTAAGAGCAGTGAGACTATGGACTCTTTACTGTAAGAGCAGTGAGACTATGGACTCTTTACTGTAAGAGCGGTGAGACTATGGACTCTATACTGTAAGAGCAGTGAGACTATGGACTCTTTACTGTAAGAGCAGTGAGACTATGGACTCTTTACTGTAAGAGCAGTGAGACTATGGACTTTACTGTAAGAGCAGTGAGACTATGGACTCTATACTGTAAGAGCAGTGAGACTATGGACTCTATACAGTAAGAGCAGTGAGACTATGGACTCTTTACTGTAAGAGCAGTGAGACTATGGACTCTGTACTGTAAGAGCAGTGAGACTATGGACTCTTTACTGTAAGAGCAGTGAGACTATGGACTCTTTACTGTAAGAGCAGGGAGACTATGGACTCTTTACTGTAAGAGCAGTGAGACTATGGACTCTTTACGGTAAGAGCAGTGAGACTATGGACTCTTTACTGTAAGAGCAGTGAGACTATGGACTCTTTACTGTAAGAGCAGTGAGACTATGGACTCTATACTGTAAGAGCAGTGAGACTATGGACTCTATACTGTAAGAGCAGTGAGACTATGGACTCTATACTATAGGAGCAGTGAGACTATGGACTCTATACTGTAAGAGCAGTGAGACTATGGACTCTTTACTGTAAGAGCAGTGAGACTATGGACTCTTTACTGTAAGAGCAGTGAGACTATGGACTCTATACTGTAAGAGCAGTGAGACTATGGACTCTATACTGTAAGAGCAGTGAGACTGTGGACTCTTTACTGTAAGAGCAGTCAGACTATGGACTCTATACTGTAAGAGCATTTAGACTATGGACTCTTTACTGTAAGAGCAGTGAGACTATGGACTCTTTACTGTAATAGCAGTGAGACTATGGACTCTTTACTGTAAGAGCAGTGAGACTATGGACTCTTTACTGTAAGAGCAGTGAGACTATGGACTCTATACTGTAAGAGCAGTGAGACTATGGACTCTTTACGGTAAGAGCAGTGAGACTATGGACTCTCTGCCTGAGGAGGTGGTGATGGTGAGTACAATAAAGGAATTCAGGAGGGGCCTGGATGTGTTTCTAGAGCGTAATAATATTACAGGCTATAGCTACTAGAGAGGGGTCGTTGATCCAGGGAGTTATTCTGATGCCTGATTAGGGGGAAAAATTCCTTCCTGACTCCAAAGTGGGGAAAATTGGCTTCTACCTCACAGTTTTTTTTTGCCTTCCTCTGGATCAACTTGCAGGATAACAGGCCGAACTGGATGGACAAATGTCTTTTTTCGGCCTTATGTACTATGTTACTATGTTACTATGTTACTGTATCATGTACTGGGTGAGAATTGGAGCTACTGTATCAGTAAGTGCGTGAATCCTGGAAGTACTGTATCATGTATTTTGGAGAGTACTGGAAGTACTGTATCATGTAATGGGTGAGTACTGGAACTATTGTATCATGTAATGGGTGAGTGCTGGAACTACTGTATCATGTAATGGGTGAGTATTCTAATGACTGTATCAGGAAATGGGTGATTACTGGAACTAGTGCATCAGGAAATGGGTGAGTATTGTAACAATTGTATCAGGAAATGGGTTAGTACTGGAAATACTGTATAATGTAATGAGTGAGTATTGGAGCTACTGTATCAGGAAAAAAGTGAGTACTGGAAGTACTGTGTTATGTTTTTTGAGGAGTACTGGAAGTAATGTATCATGTAATGGATGAGTACTGGAAGTACTGTATCAGGAAATAGGTGAGTGCTGGAACTAGTGTATCGGGAAATGGGTGAGTACTAGAACTACTGTATCATGTAATGGGTGAGTACTGGAAATAGTGTATTAGGAAATGGGTAAGTAATGGACCTACTCTATCATGTAATGGGTGAGTATTGGAGCTACTGAATCAGGGAATGAGTAAGTACTAGAAGTACTTTATCATGTATTTTGGGAAGTCCTGGAAGTTTTGTATCATGTAATGCGTGAGTACTGGAACTACTGTATCATATAATGGGTGAGTACTGGAACTACTGTATCATGTAATGGGTAAGAATTGTAACAACTGTTTCAGGAAATGGGTGAGTACTGGAACTACTGTATCATGTAATGGGTACGTATTGTAACAACTGTATCAGGAAATGGGTGAGAACTGGAAGTATTGTATCAGGAAATGGGGGAGTACTGCAATTACTGTATCATGTAATGGGGGAGTACAGGAACTAGTGTATTGTGAAATGGCTGAGTACTGGAAGTACTTTATCATGTCTTTGGCGGAGTCCTGGAAGTTCTGTATCATGTAATGGGTGAGTACTGAACTACTGTATCATGTAATTGTTGAGTACTGGAACTACTTTATCATGTAATGGGTGAGTATTATAACGACTGTATCAGCAAATGGGTGAGTACTGGAATTACTGTATCATGTGTAATGGGTGAGAATTGGAGCTACTATATCAGGAAGTGGGTGAATACTGGAAGTACTGTATCATGTATTTGGGAGAGTACTGGAAGTACTGTATCATGTAATGGGTGAGTACTGGAACTATTGTATCATGTAATTGGTGAGTACTGGAACTACTGTATCATGTAATGGGTGAGTACTGGAACTACTGTATCATGTAATTGGTGAGTACTGGAACTACTGTATCATCTAATGGGTGAATATTCTAACAACTATCAGCAAATGGGTGAGTACTGGAAGTACTGTATCAGGAAATAGGTGAGTGCTGGAACTAGTGTATTAGGAAATGGGTGAGTACTGGACCTACTCTATCATTTATTAGTTGAGTATTGGAGCTACTGAATCAGGGAATGGGTAAGTACTAAAATTACTTTATCATGTATTTGGGGAAGTACTGGAAGTTCTGTATCATGTAATGCGTGAGTACTGGAACTTCTGTATCATATAATGGGTGAGTACTGGAACTACTGTATCATGTAATGGGTAAGTATTGTAAAAAGTGTGTCAGCGAATGGGTGAGTACTGAAACTACTATATCATGTAATAGGTAAGTATTGTAACAACTGTATCAGGAAATGGATGAGTACTGAAACTACAGTATCATGAAATGGGTAAGTATTGTAACAACTGTATCAGGAAATGGGTGAGATCTGGAACTACTGTATCATGTAATGGGTGAGTATTGGAGCTACTGAATCAGGGAATGAGTAAGTACTAGAAGTACTTTATCATGTATTTTGGGAAGTCCTGGAAGTTTTGTATCATGTAATGCGTGAGTACTGGAACTACTGTATCATATAATGGGTGAGTACTGGAACTACTGTATCATGTAATGGGTAAGAATTGTAACAACTGTTTCAGGAATGGGTGAGTACTGGAACTACTGTATCATGTAATGGGTACGTATTGTAACAACTGTATCAGGAAATGGGTGAGAACTGGAAGTATTGTATCAGGAAATGGGGGAGTACTGCAATTACTGTATCATGTAATGGGGGAGTACAGGAACTAGTGTATTGTGAAATGGCTGAGTACTGGAAGTACTTTATCATGTCTTTGGCGGAGTCCTGGAAGTTCTGTATCATGTAATGGGTGAGTACTGAACTACTGTATCATGTAATTGTTGAGTACTGGAACTACTTTATCTTGTAATGGGTGAGTATTATAACAACTGTATCAGCAAATGGGTGAGTACTGGAATTACTGTATCATGTGTAATGGGTGAGAATTGGAGCTACTATATCAGGAAGTGGGTGAATACTGGAAGTACTGTATCATGTATTTGGGAGAGTACTGGAAGTACTGTATCATGTAATGGGTGAGTACTGGAACTATTGTATCATGTAATGGGTGAGTACTGGAACTACTGTATCATGTAATGGGTGAGTACTGGAACTACTGTATAGTGTAATGGGTGAGTACTGGAACTACTGTATCATGTAATTGGTGAGTACTGGAACTACTGTATCATCTAATGGGTGAATATTCTAACAACTATCAGCAAATGGGTGAGTACTGGAAGTACTGTATCAGGAAATAGGTGAGTGCTGGAACTAGTGTATTAGGAAATGGGTGAGTACTGGACCTACTCTATCATTTATTAGTTGAGTATTGGAGCTACTGAATCAGGGAATGGGTAAGTACTGAAATTACTTTATCATGTATTTGGGGAAGTACTGGAAGTTCTGTATCATGTAATGCGTGAGTACTGGAACTTCTGTATCATATAATGGGTGAGTACTGGAACTACTGTATCATGTAATGGGTAAGTATTGTAAAAAGTGTGTCAGCGAATGGGTGAGTACTGAAACTACTATATCATGTAATAGGTACGTATTGTAACAACTGTATCAGGAAATGGATGAGTACTGAAACTACAGTATCATGAAATGGGTAAGTATTGTAACAACTGTATCAGGAAATGGGTGAGATCTGGAACTACTGTATCATGTAATGGGTAAGTATTGTAACAACTGTATCAGGAAATGGGTGAGTACTGGAAGTATTGTATCAGGAAATAGGTGAGTATTGTAACAACTGAATCAGGAAATGGGTGAGTACTGGAAGTATTGTATCAGGAAATAGGTGAGTACTGGGACAACAGTATCAGGAAATGGGTGAGTATGGGAATTACTGTATCATGTAACCGGTGAGTACTGGAATTATAGTATCAAGAACTGGGTGAGTACTGAAACTACTGCATAAGGAAATGGGCGAGTACTGGAACTATAGAATCATGTAATGGGTGAGTACAGGAACTAGTGTATTGGGAAATGGGTGAGTACTGGAACTACTACACTGCGTGCAGAATTATTAGGCAAATGAGTATTTTGACCACATCATCCTCTTTATGCATGTTGTCTTACTCCAAGCTGTATAGGCTCGAAAGCCTACTACCAATTAAGCATATTAGGTGATGTGCATCTCTGTAATGAAAAGGGGTGTGGTCTAATGACATCAACACCCTATATCAGGTGTGCATAATTATTAGGCAACTTCCTTTCCTTTGGCAAAATGGGTCAAAAGAAGGACTTGACAGGCTCAGAAAAGTCAAAAATAGTGAGATATCTTGCAGAGGGATGCAGCACTCTTAAAATTGCAAAGCTATTCTGAAGCGTGATCATCGAACAATCAAGCGTTTCATTCAAAATAGTCAACAGGGTCGCAAGAAGCGTGTGGAAAAACCAAGGCGCAAAATAACTGCCCATGAACTGAGAAAAGTCAAGCGTGCAGCTGCCAAGATGCCACTTGCCACCAGTTTGGCCATATTTCAGAGCTGCAACATCACTGGAGTGCCCAAAAGCACAAGGTGTGCAATACTCAGAGACATGGCCAAGGTAAGAAAGGCTGAAAGACGACCACCACTGAACAAGACACACAAGCTGAAACGTCAAGACTGGGCCAAGAAATATCTCAAGACTGATTTTTCTAAGGTTTTATGGACTGATGAAATGAGAGTGAGTCTTGATGGGCCAGATGGATGGGCCCGTGGCTGGATTGGTAAAGGGCAGAGAGCTCCAGTCCGACTCAGACGCCAGCAAGGTGGAGGTGGAGTACTGGTTTGGGCTGGTATCATCAAAGATGAGTTTGTGGGGCCTTTTCGGGTTGAGGATAGAGTCAAGCTCAACTCCCAGTCCTACTGCCAGTTTCTGGAAGACACCTTCTTCAAGCAGTGGTACAGGAAGAAGTCTGCATCCTTCAAGAAAAACATGATTTTCATGCAGGACAATGCTCCATCACACGCGTCCAAGTACTCCACAGCGTGGCTGGCAAGAAAGGGTATAAAAGAAGAAAATCTAATGACATGGCCTCCTTGTTCACCTGATCTGAACCCCATTGAGAACCTGTGGTCCATCATCAAATGTGAGATTTACAAGGAGGGAAAACAGTACACTTCTCTGAACAGTGTCTGGGAGGCTGTGGTTGCTGCTGCACGCAATGTTGATGGTGAACAGATCAAAACACTGACAGAATCCATGGATGGCAGGCTTTTGAGTGTCCTTGCAAAGAAAGGTGGCTATATTGGTCACTGATTTGTTTTTGTTTTGTTTTTGAATGTCAGAAATGTATATTTGTGAATGTTGAGATGTTATATTGGTTTCACTGGTAAAAATAAATAATTGAAATGGGTATATATTTGTTTTTTGTTGAGTTGCCTAATAATTATGCACAGTAATAGTCACCTGCACACACAGATATCCCCCTAAAATAGCTAAAACTGAAAACAAACTAAAAACTACTTCCAAAAATATTCAGCTTTGATATTAATGAGTTTTTTGGGTTCATTGAGAACATGGTTGTTGTTCAATAATAAAATTAATCCTCAAGAATACAACTTGCCTAATAATTCTGCACTCCCTGTATATTATTAATTGGGTGAGTACTTGAACTAGTGTATCAGGAAATGGTTGAGTACTGGAACTACTGTATCATGTAATGGGTGAGAATTGGAGCTACTATATCAGGAAGTGGGTGAATACTGGAAGTACTTTATCATGTTTTTGGGAGAGTACTGGAAGTACTGTATCATGTAATGGGTGAGTACTGGAACTATTGTATCATGTAATTGATGAGTACTGGAACTACTGTATCATGTAATTGGTGAGTACTGGAACTACTGTATAATGTAATGGGTGAGTATTGTAACAACTGTATCAGGAAATGGGTGAGAACTGGAACTACTTTATCATGTAATGGGTAAGTATTGTAACAACTGTATCAGGAAATGGGTGAGTACTGGAAGTATTTTATCAGGAAATAGGTGAGTACTGGAACTACAGTATCAGGAAATGGGTGAGTACTGGAATTACTGTATCTTGTAATGGGTGAGTACAGGAACTAGTGTATTGGGAAATGACTGAGTACTGGAAGTACTTTATCATGTCTTTGGGGGAGTCCTGGAAGTTCTGTATCATATATTGCGTGAGTACTGGAACTAATGTATCATGTAAAGGGTGAGTACTGAACTACTGTATCATGTAATTTTTGAGTACTGGAACTACTTTATCATGTAATGGGTGAGTATGGGAATTACTGTATCATGTAACAGGTGAGTACTGGAACTATAGTATCAAGAACTGGGTGAGTACTGAAACTACTGCATAAGGAAATGGGTGAGTACTGGAACTACAGAATCATGTAATGGGTGAGTACAGGAACTAGTGTATTGGGAAATGGGTGAGTACTGGAACTACTATATCATTAATTGGGTGAGTACTACAACTAGTGTATCAGGAAATGGTTGAGTACTAGAACTACTGTATCATGTAATGGGTGAGAATTGGAGCTACTTTATCAGGAAGTGGGTGAATACTGGAAGTATTTTATCATGTATTTGGGAGAGTACTGGAACTATTGAATCATGTAATGGGTGAGTACTGGAACTAGTGTATTGGGAAATGGGTGAGTACTGGAACTATTGAATCATGTAATGGGTGAGTACTGGAACTAGTGTATTGGGAAATGGGTGAGTACTGGAACTACTATATCATTAATTGGGTGAGTACTACAACTAGTGTATCAGGAAATGGTTGAGTACTAGAACTACTGTATCATGTAATGGGTGAGAATTGGAGCTACTTTATCAGGAAGTGGGTAAATACTGGAAGTATTTTATCATGTATTTGGGAGAGTACTGGAACTATTGAATCATGTAATGGGTGAGTACTGGAACTACTGTATCATGTAATGGGTGAGAATTGGAGCTACTTTATCAGGAAGTGGGTGAATACTGGAAGTATTTTATCATGTATTTGGGAGAGTACTGGAACTATTGAATCATGTAATGGGTGAGTACTGGAACTACTGTATCATGTAATGGATGAGAATTGGAGCTACTTTATCAGGAAGTGGGTGAATACTGGAAGTATTTTATCATGTATTTGGGAGAGTACTGGAACTATTGAATCATGTAATGGGTGAGTACTGGAACTACTGTATCATGTAATGGGTGAGAATTGGAGCTACTTTATCAGGAAGTGGGTGAATACTGGAAGTATTTTATCATGTATTTGGGAGAGTACTGGAACTATTGAATCATGTAATGGGTGAGTACTGGAACTACTGTATCATGTAATTGGTGAGTACTGGAACTACTGTATCATGTAATGGGAGAGTATTCTAACGACTGTATCAGGAAATGGGTAAATACTGGAACTATTGCATCAGGAAATGGGTGAGTATTGTAACAACTGTAACAGGAAATGGGTGAGTACTGGAAATACTGTATCAGGAAATAGGCGAGTACTGGAACTAGTCTATCAGGAAATGGGTGAGTACTGGAACTACTGTATCATGTAATGGGTCAGTATTGGAGCTACTGTATCAGGAATTGGGTGAGTACTGGAAGTACTGTGTTATGTTTTTCGGAAAGTACTGGAAGTACTGTATCATGTAATGGGTGAGTACTGGAAGTACTGTATCATGTAATCGGTGAGTACTAGAACTACTGTATCATGTAATGAGTGAGTACTGGAACTATATTTTCAGGAAATGCGTGAGTACTGGAAGTACTGTGTCATGTATTTTGGGGAGTTTTGGAAGTACTGTATCATGTAATGGCTGAGTACTGGAAGTACTGTATCATGTAATGTATGAGTACTGGAACCAATGTATCATGAAAAAGGGTGAGTACTGGAACTAATGTATTGCGTAATGGGCGAGTAATGTAACTACTGTATCAGGAAGTGGGTGAGTACTGGATTTAGTCTACTAGAAAGTGGTAAGTACTGGAACTACTGCATCTAGAGATGAGTGAATTTCTTAAAAGTTTGACTCTGCTGATTCGCCAAATTTCACAGAAAAATCGCTTTGTGACTAATTACTTTTTTTGTAAGTAGCAGGTGCAATTACAGGGAGCTGTGATAGCGTCGCCCCCATCATTGTACCCCTCAGATGCCGCATTCATACATGATCGTGGCATCTGAGTCTAAAATTAACAATACTTTTTTTTTTTAATTAAACTTACCTGCTCTATTTGCTCGCGACGGGCCGGCCGCCGCCATCTTGCTTGAAGATCTCGGCTGAAATCCTGTTTGGTGCGAGATTATGTCATCATGCCAGCTGGTGACTGTGTCAGGAAATGGTGTGCACTGGAACTACTATATCATGAAATGGGTGAGTACTGGAAATAGTGTATCAGGGACTGCGTGAGTACCGGACCTAGTATACTAGAAAGTGGTGAGTACTGGAAGTACTGCATCATGTAATGGGTGAGTACTGGAACCACTGCATCAGGAACTGGGTGAGTACTCAAGATACTGTATCAGGAAATGGGTGTGTGCTGGAACTAGTCTTCTAGAAAGTGGAGAGTACTGGAACTACTGTATCATGAATTGGTGAATACTTGATCTATTGTATCAGGAAATGGGTGAGTATTGTGTCATTAAATGGATGAGCATTGGAAATAGTGTATCAGGAAATGGGTGAGTACTGGAACTAAAATATCAGTAATTGGGTGAGTACTGGAATTAGTGTACTAGAAAGAGATGACTACTTGAACTACTGTATTTGGAAATGGGTGAGTACTGGAGCTACTGTATCAATGACTGGGTGAGTACTTTTACCAGTGTATTAGGAAGTGATGAGTACTGGTGCTACCAAACTAGAGAGTTGGTGAGTAATAGGACTACTGTACTTGGAAGTGTAGGAGTCTTGTCTTAAGAGTACTTGGTGTGAGTACTGGTTCCACTCTTCTAGGGAGTTGGTACTGATACTTGTAACGGTCGCGTACACACACACACCGGGGGGAGGCAAGTGACCACTGCGCTCCACCCTTACCCCTGGCCCTGCCTACTTGCCTCGCGAGTCCTAATGACAGGGGACAACTGGACGGCAATCCCTAACTTGGAGTAAGTGCAGGGATGACAGACAGACAAACAACAGGATGTGAACGGACCGAGTCAATACCAGGAAAGCTGCAAAGTACAAATGGAGCAAGCAGAGAATTGTCAGGAGAAGCCGGGGTCATAAATACCAGGAGAGCAGAGAAGTACAAGAGGAGTCCTAAGAGAGTAGTCAGGTGGGAGCCGAGGTCACAATACCAGGACGGATGCGCAGTACAGGAGGATCAGGCAAAAGGATGGTCAAGGAACAGGATGAGGTAAGTATTCAGCAGTCCAACAGATAGCCAGGAACATAGAAATTAACAGGCAACCTGTAGCCAGCAGGCTGCCTGTATTTATAGTGGGGAGTGAGGGTCATGTGACGTGGCCAGCGTCACATGACCGACAGACCAACCAGTCGAGCACCGAGTGATCAGCTCGGCGCTCAAGGCAGACTTAGGAGCAAGGAGCCGCCCAGCTAGTAAAGCCGCCCTGGGAATGAGGTCAAACACAGATCCTCATTCCCAAAGCTAAGCAACAAGTCTGCGGGCGATAGGGGACCGAGTGCACCTTCGGAACCCCGTGACAGTACCCCCCCTTTTACGAGGGGCCACCGGACCCAAGACTTCAGGCGATGGCTTTTCAGGGTATTCTAAATGAAATTTACGAACAAGTCTAGGAGCATGAACCTCCCTGGCAGGTACCCAAGATCTCTCTTCAGGTCCATACCCCTTCCAGTGAATCAGGTACTGCAAGGAATTACGCACCTTCCGGACATCCACTATTTTAGACACCACATACTCGACAGCATCATTAACAAGAACCGGCGGAGGCGAGGCTTTCGATGGTACTACCGGTTCAAAATATTTTTTAAGCAGAGATTTATAGAACACATTATGAATGTGGAATGACTCGGGCAGCTCCAACCTAAAAGATACCGGGTTAATCACTTCCGTGATCTTATATGGTCCAATAAAACGAGGAGCAAATTTTTTAGAAGTTACCTTGAGAGATAGATTCTTGGAGGACAACCATACTTTATCCCCAACCTGAAAGTTTACCCCCCTTGAACGTCTCCTATCAGCCTTGAGTTTTTGAGAACATTGAGCCTTTTCTAGGTTCGATTGAACCCGGGCCCAAACTGTGCACAGTTCGGAGGAGAGTTTATCCGCTTCAGGGTTAGAGGAGGAGACGGACGACCCAGAATGAAAACGGGGATGGAAACCATGGTTACAAAAGAAAGGGGAGACCCCAGCAGAAGAATTGACACGGTTATTCAAAGCAAATTCAGCCAATGGAAGAAACTTCACCCATAATTGCTGGTCATCAGCAACATACGACCTCAAGAATTGTTCGACAGACTGATTAAGGCGTTCAGTCTGCCCATTACTCTCAGGGTGGTAGGCAGAGGAAAAAGACAATGAAATTTTACATTTTTGACAGAAGGCCCTCCAGAATTTGGACACAAACTGCACACCCCTGTCCGAAACAATATTTTCCGGGATACCATGCAATCGAACAATTTCTTTCACAAAAATAGACGCCAGGGTTTTGGCATTCGGGAGTTTAGACAGGGGAATGAAATGGACCATCTTGCTAAACCTATCCACCACTACCCACACTACAGTCTTACCCTCCGCCAGCGGTAGGTCAGTTATAAAGTCCATCGAGATATGGGACCAGGGTCTACTGGGAATGGGTAGGGGTCGTAGGTTACCAGCAGGGCGAGTCCTAGGTGTCTTGGACCTGGCACAAACCTCACAGGCTGACACATAGGACTTGACATCCCTAGTTAGAGTGGGCCACCAATAAGATCTAGAAACCAGATCCTTAGTGCCCTCAACACCCGGATGTCCACAAAAGGCAGAATCGTGACACTCACCCAACAGCTGGAGACGAAATTGTACGGGAACAAACAACTTATCTGTTGGGGTGGATACCGGTGCCAGATGTTGTTCAGACCTAATGCGAGCCGAGATATCCTGGGTAAGAGCTGCTAAGAAGATTTTTGCTGGCAGGATGGATTCAGGTGGTACCTCAGTAGGTTGAAAAGCCTGGAAGCTCCGAGATAATGCGTCCGCCTTCACATTTTTACTTCCCGGCCTGAACGTGATGGAAAAATCGAAACGAGTAAAAAACAGAGCCCATCTGGCTTGACGGGGATTCAACCTCTTAGCAGACTCGAGAAACATAAGGTTTTTATGGTCAGTGACAACAGTTACACAATGCCTTGCCCCCTCCAGAAAATGCCTCCACTCCTCAAATGCCCATTTAATGGCCAGCAGCTCCCTATTCCCTATGTCGTAGTTTCTCTCCGTGGGAGAGAATTTCCTGGAGAAGAAGGCACATGGTCTCAGATTAGTGAGGCTAGCAGGACCTTGTGAAAGGACTGCTCCTGCGCCGTCCTCGGACGCATCCACCTCCACAATAAAAGGTTTCTCCTGATCAGCCTGGATCAGAATGGGAGCGCTACTAAATGCCTTTTTTAATTTTTCAAATGAAGAAATGGCCTCAGTAGACCAATTCTCCAAATCCGCCCCTTTCTTAGTAAGGTCGGTCAACGGTTTAGCAATTACGGAAAAATTCATAATAAATTTACGATAGTAATTGGCGAAACCTAAGAACCGTTGTAAGGCCTTTAAAGATGAAGGTCTTACCCATTCCTTTATTGCTAGTACCTTACCAGGATCCATCTTGAAGGCGTGAGGAGTCAGAACATGCCCTAGAAACAGAATCTCCTGCACACCAAAGACACATTTCTCTTGTTTAGCGGATAGCTGATTCTCCCTCAACACCTCTAATACTTGTCTAACATGAGACACATGGGATTCGAAGTCAGGAGAGAATATCAAAATGTCGTCAAGATAGACAATAACAAATTTACCTAAGAACTCCCTAAGAATGTCATTCATGAAGTTTTGGAACACAGCTGGGGCATTGCTGAGTCCAAAAGGCATCACCTGATATTCAAAGTGTCCTACCGGAGTATTGAACGCCGTCTTCCATTCGTCTCCCTCCTTGATTCGGATTAGATTGTATGCCCCTTTCAGGTCAATTTTGGAAAACCAGGTTGCCCCCAGGACCTGGTTAAATAAATCCGGAATCAATGGGAGGGAGTATCTATTCTGGACAGTGATTTTATTTAATCTCCGGTAATCGATACATGGCCTAAGACCACCATCTTTTTTCTTAACGAAGAAAAACCCCGCCCCCATAGGAGAGACAGAAGGTCTAATATGCCCTTTACCAAGGCTCTCCTTAATATAATCCTCCATGGCCTTGCGTTCGGGCATAGAAAGATTATAAATTCGTCCTTTAGGAAACTTGGCCCCCTCTACTAGCTCTATGGTACAATCATAAGGTCTATGGGGGGGTAGAACCTCCGGGGTTGGTGATGAGAATACATCAGAATATTCTCTAACAACAGAGGGTAAAGTATCAGACTTTACTGAGACCCCAGCCTGTAACACGGACAGGCACGAGTCACACTTAGGCCCCATCTCACCAACTCCCCATTGGACCAATCTATAGTGGGGTTATGTAGTCGGAGCCAAGGCAATCCTAGTACCACCTCAGCAGGTAGGTTCTCCAGGACTAGAAGTGAACATCTCTCTGAGTGGCACACACCCACGGTTAGAGAAATCTCCGAGGTACATAAGCTCACCGTACCACCAATAAGAGGAGTAGCATCAATAGCCATGACATGGATAGGAGTTGGTAAGGCAAACATAGGAATACCCAATCTAACAGCATACTCAATAAAGCTAGCCGCTGAGCCAGAATCAATAAAGGCTTTACCCGGCCATTTATCTACTCCCAGAGAAATCGTAATGGGTACCGAAAGCTTACATTTAGAAAATTCAGGGTGTACCTGGTCTTTAGGTTGCCTTGCCTTAGGAGACTTGACAGAGAGGACCTTCTTAGGACACTGGTTGATCCAATGGTCAGAATCTCCACAGTAAAAGCATTCTCCACGTCTGCGGGTCATGCCAACCTGCATGGGTTCCTCGGTGGAGACCTCAGCATTGTCTCTGAGATAGGCCTCTGGCTGGACCACCATCTGGGAAGAGAACTGTTGTTCCTGTCGTCTCTCTCTAACCCGTCGGTCAAGTCGGACAACAAGGGTCATCATCTCCTCTAAGGTCTCTGGAAGTTGATAACTGACCAGAAGATCCTTTAATTTATCAGACAGACCTGACCTGAACTGACTCTTCAGGGCTGGTTCGTTCCATCCTGAGGGGACACACCACCTTCTGAATTGGGTGCAATAATCCTCCGCTGGTAAATTGCCCTGAACCAGTGCCTTTAGAGCCGTCTCGGCTACTAGAGCCCTGTCTGGTTCATCATAGAGGGTACCTAGGGCCTGAAAGAACCCCTCCACAGAATATAAACAACTGGCGCCAGCAGGTAAAGAGAACGCCCAGTCCTTTGGATCACCCTGTAATCGGGAAATGATAATGCCCACGCGTTGACTCTCGGGGCCAGAGGACACGGGGCGCAAACGGAAGTAAAGTTTGCAAGTCTCCTTAAAAGAGAGAAACTTCTTCCGGTCTCCAGAAAAGGTTTCTGGGAGCTTAATCTAGGGCTCAAAATGCGGACTGGAGGCCTGAGGAGTGGAAGAGCCTTGCCCTAACTCAAAAGAGCTGAGTTTTTCCCCTAACTCCTGCACCATCTGCGTCAGATTAGAGACATAGTCAGTCAGGGTCACCAGAGGATTCATAATACAGTGGTTATTGGGCCTGTTAATCTGTAACGGTCGCGTACACACACACACCGGGGGGAGGGAAGTGACCACTGCGCTCCACCCTTACCCCTGGCCCTGCCTACTTGCCTCGCGAGTCCTAATGACAGGGGACAACTGGACGGAAATCCCTAACTTGGAGTAAGTGCAGGGATGACAGACAGACAAACAACAGGATGTGAACGGACCGAGTCAATACCAGGAAAGCTGCAAAGTACAAATGGAGCAAGCAGAGAATTGTCAGGAGAAGCCGGGGTCATAAATACCAGGAGAGCAGAGAAGTACAAGAGGAGTCCTAAGAGAGTAGTCAGGTGGGAGCCGAGGTCACAATACCAGGACGGATGCGCAGTACAGGAGGATCAGGCAAAAGGATGGTCAAGGAACAGGATGAGGTAAGTATTCAGCAGTCCAACAGATAGCCAGGAACATAGAAATTAACAGGCAACCTGTAGCCAGCAGGCTGCCTGTATTTATAGTGGGGAGTGAGGGCCATGTGACGTGGCCAGCGTCACATGACCGACAGACCAACCAGTCGAGCACCGAGTGATAAGCTCTGCGCTCAAGGCAGACTTAGGAGCAGGGAGCCACCCAGCTAGTAAAGCCGGCCTGGGAATGAGGTCAAACACAGATCCTCATTCCCAAAGCTAAGCAACAAGTCTGCGGACGATGGGGGACCGCGTGCACCTTCGGAACCCCGTGACAATACTACTCAGTTGGTAGCAGATAGTTCTTGGCTACTAGTTGTAGACTGATATTTCTCTATGGCCCCATAGGGTGACCAGGATGTACAATTACTGCCAGAAAATAAAACCTTCAATAGTCAATAACTTCATAAAATACAGGTGAATTCATTAAAAAGGCAAACTGCTGGACACTGACCAATATGGGATGAAAGAGCGGACTTAGACACAAGGGCTCTTAGGGCTTCCAGTCTTACCAACCCAGGGGTCTCATGGATTTCACATCCCAATTACCTTTGTATATGACAGAGAGGGGGGAGGAGAGGTATAAGACTGAGACAGGGGGAGGGGAGGAGAGGTATAGGACTGAGAGAGGGGGAGGGGAGGAGAGGTATAGGACTGAGAGAGGCGGAGGGGAGGAGAGGTATAAGACTGAGAGAGCGGGAGGGGAGGAGAGGTATAGGAATGAGAGAGGGGGAGGGGAGGAGAGGTATAAGACTGAAAGAGGGGAGGGGAGGAGAGGTATAGGACTGAGAGGGGGATGGGAGGAGAGGTATAGGACTGAGAGAGGGGGAGGGGAGGAGAGGTATAGGACTGAGAGAGGGGAGGGGAGGAGAGGTATAGGACTGAGAGAGGGGGAGGAGAGGTATAAGACTGAGAGAGGGGGAGGGGAGGAGAGGTATAAGACTGAGAGAGGGGGAGGGGAGGAGAGGTATAGGACTGAGAGAGGGGGAGGAGAGGTATAAGACTGAGAGAGGGGGAGGGGAGGGGAGGTATAGGACTGAGAGAGGGGGAGGGGAGGAGAGGTATAAGACAGAGAGCGGGAGGGGAGGAGAGGTATAAGACTGAGAGAGGGGGAGGAGAGGTATAAGACTGAGAGAGGGGGAGGGGAGGAGAGGTATAGGACTGAGAGAGGGGAGGGGAGGAGAGGTATAAGACTGAGAGAGGGGGAGGGGAGGAGAGGTATAGGACTGAGAGAGGGGAAGGGAGGAGAGGTATAGGACTGAGAGAGGGGAAGGGAGGAGAGGTATAGGACTGAGAGAGGGGGAGGGGAGGAGAGGTATAGAACTGAGAGAGGGGAAGGGAGGAGAGGTATAGGACTGAGAGAGCAGCTGCAGCTTGGTTGGGGTCTCGCCGTCTTCTAGCCACCCTGGACCTATGACAAGGCTTCCAGGTTCCAGTGGGTGAACCTCTCTTCTTTCAGAGAGCGATGCAGGAACAAACTCTTAAAAGAGCTCAGGGATTATAGCCAGGGAAGTATACAGCGTATAGCATTCCCCAGTGTAGATACAGACTCCCCCCCCCCACATGAGACGAGGCTCTATGTTGAGGGTAAAACGGGAACTCTTTAATGGGGCTACATGTCAGCCTTATGCAGGTCTTCCAGCAAGGGACACTCCCCCGTGGACCTTGTGGAAGACTGAGACTGTTTTTTTATATTAGTCAATCACATGCATTTACAGTATGGTAACACTCCCAGCAATTGTACACAACCCCCCCCCCCCCCCTCTGCCTGTGATACAATTACCAAACACAATGGGCTATGCCTATGGCAGGCGCAGCACTATGAAGTGCCTTTTGCGCTGTGGCATTAGAAGAATTCTGATATCTCTGACTTTTAGTCTAACCAGACTGTCTATTACTCTGTAATTCCTCTAGCGCCGTTCTATGGAAACAGTAGGTGTAAAGAGCACAACAAATGCTGGGAATCACTTCTTAATTAACTTCAATTTTTCTTCATATATAACACTGCCGCCTCCGCAGCAGATAGTCCATGTACATAACACGTGTTTAATAAAGTATCACAAAATGGCGGTATTCATAAGATGGTGGTTCAACTGTTCAATCTTGTCATTCAACATAAAATGGTGGATATATTTCTCTCTTCAGTATCTGTACTCTCACTTTAAGTTATTTAAGCACTTCATGATCTCTCTGAGAGGTATATCTGAGGTCTAACTAATAGTTCTACTTGCTCAACTTGGTTTGCAGTTTGCAGTATGCAATTGCTTATGATCTGGTATGAGCAGTTCACAGTTTGTATGATTGTAATTTGCAATTTGTATGCAATTTGGAATGGTGGAACTGTAAGTAAACATACATATAACTAGTTCAGTATACAGTTCTAATCACTACATTAACAATAGGAACATTATATTACTGTTCTAAATACCTATTTTGGCCTCTTGCTTGCATAAAACACAGCTCTTAGTGGAGTGAATGTCTGTTCAGCTCCTCTCCTCTGGTGTATAATGATTCTAGCTAGGGGAATTTCCCACACAGGCTGTGTGTGAGGCTGGCTGTGATTGGTCAAGACTCCTGCTGTGTGTGTGGCTGGCTGTGATTGGTCAAGACTCCTGCCCAGCAACAACAGTAGAACTCTATGCTTTCTGTTGTGTCTGCTGTGTCATTGAGCTTAACTTACATTATATAATGAATCTTAAAGGCATATTATCTTTTCTACTTCTGTTAACACAATATACACTCACCTAAAGAATTATTAGGAACACCTGTTCTATTTCTCATTAATGCAATTCTCTAGCCAACCAATCACATGGCAGTGGTTTCGATGCATTTAGGAGGGTGCTCCTGGTCAAGACAATCTCCTGAACTCCAAACTGAATGTCAGAATGGGAAAGAAAGGTGATTTAAGCAATTTTGAGCGTGGCATGGTTGTTGGTGCCAGACGGGCCGGTCTCAGTATTTCACAATCTGCTCAGTTACTGGGATTTTCACGCACAACCATTTCTAGGGTTTACAAAGAATGGTGTGAAAAGGGAAAAACATCCAGTATGCGGCCGTCCTGTGGGCGAAAATGCCTTGTGGATGCTAGAGGTCAGAGGAGAATGGGCCGACTGATTCAAGCTGATAGAGGAGCAACGTTGGCTGAAATAACCACTCGTTACAACCGAGGTCTGCAGCAAAGCATTTGTGAAGCCACAGCACGCACAACCTTGAGGCGGATGGGCTACAACAGCAGAAGACCCCACCGGGTACCACTCATCTCCACTACAAATAGGAAAAAGAGGCTACAATTTGCACAAGCTCACCAAAATTGGACTGTTGAAGACTGGAAAAATGTTGCCTGGTCTGATGAGTCTCGATTTCTGTTGAGACATTCAAATGGTAGAGTCCGAATTTGGCGTAAACAGAATGAGAACATGTATCCATCCTCTGATGGCTACTTCCAGCAGGATAATGCACCATGTCACAAAGCTCGAATCATTTCAAATTGGTTTCTTGAACATGACAATGAGTTCACTGTACTAAAATGGCCCCACAGTCACCAGATCTCAACCCAATAGAGCATCTTTGGGATGTGGTGGAACAGGAGCTTCGTGCCCTGGATGTGCATCCCTCAAATCTCCATCAACTGCAAGATGCTATCAATATGGGCCAACATTTCTAAAGAATGCTATCAGCACCTTGTGGAATCAATGCCACGTAGAATTAAGGCCGTTCTGAAGGCAAAAGGGGGTCCAACACCATATTAGTATGGGGGCACTAATAATTCTTTAGGTGAGTGTATAACAGTTATATTACATCCAAACATGAAGTCACAGTAAATAATTCTGCTTTTGTCTTTAACACATAAACATAGGAACTGTATTAAGGTTATTGGCAGGTCTTGCTGTATAAACATATAAGCTATATTAACAACCTAGGACAGGTCTTAGCTGGCCAGCTACACTGCCTTTGATAAAATTAATAAACACAATGGGCTCTGCCTGTGATACAATTAACAAACACAATGGACTCTGCCTGTAATACAATTACCAAACACAATGGGTGAACTTAATCACTCACAGGCAGAAAACACACATTTTTCCCCAAAACACAGAAAACACCCCAAAGCTCCACATATTCCTATAAATTATACATCCCTGGATAGCTCTGATCTTGGTGAATAACATATCCATAAATCACCCAGATCCGAGCAGGGGTTCCTGAATTCCATGGAAGTCACATTTGACCGACCGCAAGCATGGCTTTCCTGCCCAAAACAGTTCCACAGATTTAGGCTGTGCGGCCAGTCTACCTTCTTCTTCAAAGTTTTAATATATGGGCCATAATCCTGAGGCAAAAGGCTGGCAAACAGGCCCCTCCAAAACCCAGTGGCAAGGTTATTTCCGCCACAGGGGGGATATAGGACTGAGAAAGGGGGGAGATATGGGACTGAGAGGGATATAAGACTGAGAGTGGGGGAGATATAGCACTAAAGGGGGGGTATAGGACTGAGTGGGGTGCGAGAGATTTAGGACTGAAAGTGGGGGAAATATAGGACTGAGAGGGGGAAATATGGTACTTATACATAGAAACATAGAAACATAGAATGTGTCGGCAGATAAGAACCATTTGGCCCATCTAGTCTGCCCAATATACTGAATACTATGGATAGCCCCCGGCCCTATCTTATATGAAGGATAGCCTTATGCCTATCCCATGCATGCTTAAACCCCTTCACTGTATTTGCAGCTACCACTTCTGCAGGAAGGCTATTCCATGCATCCACTACTCTCTCAGTAAAGTAATACTTCCTTATATTACTTTTAAACCTTTGCCCCTCTAATTTAAAACTGTGTCCTCTTGTGGTAGTTTTTCTTCTTATAAATATGCTCTCCTCCTTTACCGAGTTGATTCCCTTTATGTATTTAGCAGTTTCTCTCATCTCCCCTCTGTCTCTTCTTTCTTCCAAGCTATACATATTAAGGTCCTTTAACCTTTCCTGGTAAGTTTTATCCTGAAATCCATGTACTAGTTTAGTAGCTCTTCTCTGAACTCTCTCTAGAGTATCTATATCCTTCTGGAGATATGGCCTCCAGTACTGCGCACAATACTCCAAGTGAGGTCTCACCAGTGTTCTGTACAGCGGCATAAGCACTTCACTCTTTCTACTGCTTATACCTCTCCCTATACATCCAAGCATTCTGCTGGCATTTCGTGCTGCTCTATTACATTGTCTTCCCACCTTTAAGTCTTCTGAAATAATTACTCCTAAATCCCTTTCCTCAGATACTGAGGTCAGGACTGTGTCAAATATTCTATATTCTGCCCTTGGGTTTTTACGCCCCAGGTGCATTATCTTGCACTTATCCACATTAAATTTCAGTTGCCAGAGTTCTGACCATTCTTCTAGTTTTCCTAAATCCTTTTCCATTTGGTGTTTCCCTCCAGGAACATCAACCCTGTTACATATCTTTGTGTCATCAGCAAAAAGACAAACCTTACCAGCGAGGCCTTTTGCAATATCACTTATGAAGATATTAAACAAAATCGGTCCCAGTACAGATCCCTGTGGAACCCCACTGGTAACATGACCTTGTTTTGAATGTTCTCCATTGACTACCACCCTCTGTTGTCTGTCACTCAGCCACTGCCTAATCCACTCAACAATATAGGAGTCCATGCTCAATGACTGCAGTTTATTGATAAGTCTTCTATGTGGGACAGTGTCAAAAGCCTTACTAAAATCTAGATATGCGATGTCTACTGCACCTCCACCGTCTATTATTTTAGTCACCCAGTCAAAAAAATCTATAAGATTTGTTTGACATGATCTCCCTGAAGTAAACCCATGTTGTTTTTCATCTTGCAATCCATGGGATTTTAGATGTTCCACAATCCTATCCTTTAATAGGGTTTCCATTAATTTGCCTACTATTGATGTCAGACTCACTGGTCTATAGTTGCTCGATTCCTCCCTACTACCTTTCTTGTGAATGGGCACGACATTAGCCAATTTCCAATCTTCCGGGACGACTCCTGTTACTAATGATTGGTTAAATAAATCTGTTAGCGGTTTTGCCAGCTCACCACTAAGCTCTTTTAATAATTTTGGGTGTATCTCATCAGGCCCCTGTGACTTATTTGTCTTCACCTTAGACAGCAAACTTAGAACATCTTCCTCTGTAAAGATACATGCATCAAACGATTTATTAGTCATCCTTTCTAGTGGAGGTCCTTCTCCTTTTTCTTTTGTAAAAACTGAACAGAAGTATTCATTAAGGCAGTCGGCTAGCCCTTTATTCTCTTCTACATACCTTCCGTCCTTTGTTTTTAATTTAGTTATTCCTTGTTTTAATTTCCTTTTTTCATTTATATATCTGAAGAATGTCTTATCCCCTTTTTTCATAGACTGAGCTAGTTTTTCTTCTGCCTGCGCTTTAGAAGTTCTTATAACTTGCTTGGCCTCTCTCTGCCTAATCTTGTAGATTTCCTTATCTTCATTGCTCTGGGTTTTTTTATAATTACAAAATGCTTGCTTTTTATTTTTAATGATTTGGGCCACTTCTGCTGAGTACCACAGTGGTCTCTTCCTTTTTTTGCTTTTACTGACAAGTCTAATGCAATTTTCTGTTGCCTTCAATAATGCACCTTTTAAGTAGTCCCATTTCTCCTGGACTCCATGTACTGAGAGTGGGGGAGATATAGGACTGAGAGGGGGGAGATATAGGACTGAGTGGACGGAATATAGGACTGAGAGTGGGGGGGAGATATGGGACTGAGAATGAGGGGGATATAGGACTGAGAGTGGGGGGAGATATTGGACTGAGAGTGGGGGAGAGGTACAGGACTGAGAGAGGGGGCAGATTGTATGTGGCCAATAACTAGTTTTGTGTGTATGGGGCCCTATGCTGAGCGCCGACGCATCTTTAATACTATGGACATTTACATTTTGCCTCTTTTGACTTTGTCCTTTGCAGAACATTTCACAGAGGACAGTCCTCACAATGACATGACAGGTGAGTGTTTACAGGATTGTACTGGATCAGCTCCTCAGGGGCGGAGCCTCGTTATGCTCTTTTCTACTACTATTCATCATATCATCTTAATTTTGGCATTTTGTGCCACAGTCTTATTTCTGGTGTTATTACTGACCGGCACTAGCTCTATGCTAACCCTACACATTTCTAGTCTGGACTAGGGGACCATATTATAAACATAGAAACATAGAATGTGTCGGCAGATAAGAACCATTTGGCCCATCTAGTCTGCCAAATATACTAAATACTATGGATAGCCCCTGGCCCTATCTTATATGAAGGATGGCCTTATGCCTATCCCATGCATGCTTAAACTCCTCCACTGTATTTGCAGCTGCCACTTCTGCAGGAAGGCTATTCCATGCATCCACTACTCTCTCAGTAAAGTAATACTTCCTGATATTACTTTTAAACCTTTGCCCCTCTAATTTAACACTATGTCCTCTTGTAGCAGTTTTTCTTCTTGTAAATCTTCTCTCCTCTTTTCCCTTGTTGATTCCCTTTATGTATTTAGCAGTTTCTCTCATATCCCCTCTGTCTCGTCTTTCTTCCAAGCTCTACATGTTAAGGTCCTTTAATATTTCCTGGTAAGTTTTATCCTGCAATCCATGTACCAGTTTAGTAGCTCTTCTCTGAACTCTCTCCAAAGTATCAGTATCCTTCTGGAGATATGGTCTCCAGTACTGCGCACAATACTCCAAGTGAGGTCTCACTAGTGCTCTGTAGAGCGGCATGAGCGCCCCCCTCTGTGTACTGGTAATGCCTCTCCCTATACACCCAAGCATTCTGCTAGCATCTCCTGCTGCTCTATGACATGGTCTGCCTACCTTTAAGTCTTCTGAAATAATGACCCCTAAATCCCTTTCCTCAGATACTGAGGTTAGGACTGTATCACTGATTTTATATTCTGCTCTTGGGTTTTTACGTCCCAGGTGCATTATCTTGCACTTATCAATATTAAATTTTAGTTGCCATATTTTTGACCATTCCTCTAGTTTTCCTAAGTCCTTTTCCATTCGGTGTATCCCTCCAGGAACATCAACCCTGTTACAAATCTTTGTGTCATCAGCAAAAAGACACACCTTACCATTGAGGCCTTCTGCAATTTCGCTGATAAAGATATTAAACAATATGGGTCCCAGAACAGATCCCTGAGGTACCCCACTGGTAACAAGACCATGGTCTGAATATACTCCATTGACTACAACCCTCTGTTGTCTGTCCCTCAGCCACTGCCTAATCCATTCAACATATTGGTGGCAGAGGGTGTCCTACTTCAAACCACTGGGACACAGTGATGAATAGTGTTGAGCGCGAATATTCGAATCACAAATTTTAATCGCCACTTCGAGAATTTGCGAATATTTAGAATATAGTGTCATATATTCGTATTCGCGAATAGTGTTGAATATTCTAATCGCAAATTTATCGCGACTATATTATATTGCCTATTTTCGCAATCAAGTAAACAATGACTGGAGATCACGAATTCTCGAATTTGCAAATTCATGGTGAATATTCGGCCACAAATTTGCGAAATATTGTGAATTCGAATATTGCCTATGCCGCTCATCCCTAGTGATGAAGAGCTGATAGTCCTCCATAATCACCTTCAGTGGATCCAACGTCCCCTTTAAATCCCACCTTTTTTCTTAATAAAGCTGCAGGACTGAAGAAGTCCTCCCAGACATAGGGGTCCCCTCAGTGTGGAGTGATGGGGCATAAATCTATTCTTATGTATAGTAGAGAGCGGTGGCCATCTTTACTGGTGAAGGCAGAAGTAACAAATATTGGCAGTATGTCACCGGCCGCTAATGGGGGTTACTAGAATAAAGGGATTCTTACTATTGTGGGAGTCTACACCTATAGGTGGCAGTAAGTCCTTCAGGTTCCAGTAGTCAGGGAACGGTTCCCCTCGCTGTAAGTCACACATTCTGTGAATATTGGGTGATGTCTTGTCTAGTTCCTCAGGACACTGATGTCTTCCTTTTCTTTGCAGAGTCTGATCTCCTGAACAACACAGGTAACGTCTGCAGATATTGCTGGTGTATGCAGGGATGGCATCTGGCTGTGCAGCGCCCGCGATTGGTACGCCAATTGGTAGCAGCATCCCAATCCCAGCGTCTAGCGGTATCCCTTGCCCCTTAGGAGGTTTCTACGAAATATATTCCTCTTATAGAGCAAGTAATCGTGACGCCAGTTGCAGTTAAGCAACGAGGAACCTTTGTAGTTGGTAGTGTTGGTACCCAGAGTAGGATTGCCAGAGTGGTGTAGAGTTGCCTGCAGTGTCTCTGTAGATGTTATCAGCACGTGTCACAGTGCTCCTACATGGATATCCTTGGATCCCAGACGTGGTCAGATGAAGCAGTGCAAAAGGGGGTGATAACTTGGATGGTGTAGAACAAAGTTAAGTCCAGACTTGATAAAGTCTGGAAACTTTATGCATCAATGTTTATTACAAGTAAAGCAACTGTTCAGACTTCATCTTGGTCATCAGCAGGTATTGGCTTAACTTTGTAAGGCAAGCACTTCTGCAACAATCTTAGCTCTGCTATGCTGTAGCTTCCTCAGCTGTGCTACGCTGGCTGGAGTAAATAGGAACTTTTCCTCTTCTGCTGGAACTTAGCTTTTTGTAGTCTGTTTCTTACTGTAGTCAATCCTAGGAACTTCTTCCTGGCTTTGAGTACCTCAAGCTTTGGCTTTAGCTTGGATGAAGGAAATGGCAGCCTAGGAGGGGAGATTCAACCAAAATGCACTTTAGAGGCAGGGCCTAGCAGAGCAGACAGTGTTCTGCTAGCCAGCATACAACCTTTCCCCAGGAGGGGGTAGGCTAGACTAGACTCACTAACACTAAACTCCTCCTCTCTAAAGCCCTTACCTGTGCCGGGAGCCGGTTTGAAATCAATTGTGGTCACCGGGCGTAGTTAGTTCCGAGAACAGCACGATGAAGGCCCCCGGCGGCTGTTGAGGTTGTTGACTCGCAGGGTTTGAGGAATCACAGTACTAGTATCTAGCTTTTAAGAAGCTGTTGTTTCACTGCGGTCAGGGAGTCGCAGTTCCTCGTATCTAACTCGTAAGCAGCCGCTGTTTTACTGTTCTGTCTTCCTTATGTGTGAAGGTACATAGCTTGACAGACAGCTAAACCTTATCCCGGCAATGAATTGACAATGGAGTAACGTCCAACTTTATCTTTATTGCAAGGATGTAAATCAGTGTGGTAAAACAGTGATGCTACTGTGAGCTTAGATGTAGAGGATGTCTCAAGAGGCTTACAAGTCATGTGCTATCCTCAGGCAGTGATGACTGTGAATGAAGAAAATGGCTGGTACGTGCAGGGATGAGGATGTCACTAAGATAAGGAAGCTGAAGTAGACCAAACTTGTAGTGTGAAATAGCTGCAATTGTATGTAAAACGGCCACTAGATGGTGCTGTTACACAATCAACAGAGAATGATACAGAAAACATATTAACTATGTATGAAAGTTATGCATAAATTAACAATAAACTTGCTGAAGGCAGGACAAAGTGCATAGCAAAACATATTGTGGCACCTGTAAAAGAATGCATACAATAGGCACAGTATACTTGAACGTTGTTGAAACGTAAAAGTTAGTGCATATAAATAAGGCACATTTTTATTAATGCAGTTAAGTAGTGCAATAAACGATGCAACTGAATAGTGCAATAAAGTTGCTTTAGAGTCTCTTTTCTTCTTTTCTTCAGTGTTTGAGGTAAAGTGCACTAAACTGTAACTTTAAGTGCAACAACAATCCTTTGTAATCCACGGGAATAGTAATGTCACTTGTAATCCAAAGGAGGTAGAAAAAGTAATTTGTAATCCACCTGAGGTATTAGATAATTCAGCAGTAAAGGATAGACTCTTGGTCTTTCATAGCAAGAAGCTCCAGATTTGGTGATTATTCCGGAGTGCATGGAACAGTATCAGTGGACTCCTTCTTTTTCCCGCGCACATCAGGGCGGTGCTCCCGTTTGGCAGGCTCGTGGTGCTTTAACTATATATAGAGGCTCGGGGGCAACAGGAATAACTATGGCGGCACTGATGACCTGTAGATTTTGCAGAGGCACTAGTGGTGCAGGGTTATCACCCTTGCCGAACTGAGTCTTCCAGGGGTGTAGGAGTACAAATGACCAGCACCAGGACTTAATTCGGTGGCTGGGGGAGCCTCTGTGGAGGATTTAATACAGGAGACGGTTCTGCGGTCTCCCAACCTCCAAGGTATCCACACTGGATTAAATCTTCAGCAGGGTACACATTAGGAGGTGTAAAGAACCGTACTCACTTGACCAGTTTACAGAGAAAGGGACACCACAAAGTTCATTAGTGTTCTTTATATAGGCTTGTCCAAATACGTACAAGCGATAAAATCCGAATCACAGCCGGGTCCAACAAACATAGCACACACTGACAGTGTTACCTCACACTGTCTACCTTCTTCCCCAGACTGAGACACACCTAAGTCAAGCAGCAGGATAAAATAGAATCCCTGGACATGAGCATGCCCCAAGTCCCAGACTGGAGCATAAGGAACAGGCACCCACCCAGCACATTGCCTGTTCCCAGTAAAATCCCGAACCGGATTAGCTGGAACCAGCTATACTATCTATCATGGTGTCCACCAACTACCTTAGTGGACACCTACACTAGGGGCCTTTACTCCACCAAGGCCGGGCACCTTGGTGACACGTTCCCGGTGCAAACAAAACCTCTTTTAGAATTCTTCGTGACAAATATCTCTCGCCGTCTTCTAGCCACCCTGGACCTACGACAAGGCTTCCAGGTTCCAGTGGGTGAACCTCTCTTCTTTCAGAGAGCGATGCAGGAATAAACTCTTAAAAGAGCTCAGGGATTATAGCCGGGGAGTATACAGCGTATAGCATTCCCCAGTGTAGATACAGACTCCCCCCCCCCCACATGAGACGAGGCTCTATGTTGAGGGTAAAACGGGAACTCTTTAATGGGGCTACATGTCAGCCTTATGCAGGTCTTCCAGCTACTGAGGAAGGGGCAATCTTAAGCCCCGAAACGCGTCTAGCTCTAACAGGACCCCGAATTTTAAGGAGTGAGGACCAACAGATAGTGCCGGAACCTCGCACCATACTGCTCAACACCACGATAAGGTTCAAGTAGAAGGAATCCGTGACAGCCTACAGCAGAGACCGGGCTGCACATGCCAAACTTTTACCTACGTGGGATTTCAACAACCTGACCGCTCAAAAAAGCCTGGAGGTAATTAAAAACACGACCCAGCAGAGCGACAGTGTGCAGCGAAGTGGTGAGGAGAACCTTTCCGGTAAGACTATCTTTTTCATCAAATATTTGCTGACAAGAGATTTAACAAGACTCAAATGCTATTAGCCCAGTGGGACGCTACTGGTTGAATATAGAGCGGGACGCCGCTATACCTGTTTTGTTGTGGGACTATCACGTCACGGTGCCTCTAACTGTTACTTTGGAGCTTCAGAACTTTGCCAGTGAGTTGGGGAACAACTCGCAATTGTAGTTTTCCCAGTGAACATTCAGCATCTGCGATATATATGCGTTTTAATTGTGCGATTTTTTTATTGTGTGAATAATCTATGATGTACCTTTTTATTGTCGTTTTATTGCTAGAATATGCCATGTGTAATTTATAATATCCATCTAGAGTCAGAGTGCCAGTTATAGTGAGCAAGTGCTGTTTTATACATAGCTTTCCTACAGGAGGGCCATATTCTCTTTTATTGTCGTTTTTATTGCCTTATATATTAATAAATATCTGTGTGATCCCTGTATCCTGAGAGTGCCCAGTTCATTTATCACAAGCGTATAGCATTCCCCAGTGTAGATGCAGACTCCCCCCCACATGAGACGAGGCTCTATGTTGAGGGTAAAACGGGAACTCTTTAATGGGGCTACATGTCAGCCTTTTATGCAGGTCTTCCAGCAAGGGACATTCCCCCTTTGGACCTTGTGAAAGACTGAGACAGTTTTTTTATATTAGTCAATCACATGCATTTACAGTATGGTAACACTCCCAGCAATTTTACACAACCCCCCTCTGCCTGTGATACAATTACCAAACACAATGGGCTATGCCTATGGCAGCTGCAGCACTATGAAGTGCCTTTTGCGCTGTGGCATTAGAAGAATTCTGATATCTCTGACTATTAGTCTAACCAGACTGTCTATTACTCTGTAATTCCTCTAGTGCCGTTCTATGGAAACAGTAGGTTTAAAGAGCACACCAAATGCTGGAAATAACTTCTTTATTAACTTCAACTTTTCTTCATATATAACACTGCCGCCTCCGCAGCAGATAGTCCATGTACAAAACACATGTTGAATAGGTATTACAAAATGGTGGTATGCATAAGATGGTGGTTCAACTGCTGAATCTTGTCATTCAACATAAAATGGTGGATATATTTCTCTCTTCAGTATCTGTACTCTCACTTTAAGTTATTTAAGCACTTCATGATCTCTCTGAGAGGTATATCTGAGGTCTAACTAATAGTTCTACTTGCTCAACTTGGTTTGCAGTTTGCAGTATGCAATTGCTTATGATCTGGTATGAGCAGTTCGCAGTTTGTATGATTGTAATTTGCAATTTGCATGAAATTTGGAATGGTGGAACTGTAAGTAAACATACATATAACTAGTTCAGTATACAGTTCTAATCACTACATTAACAATAGGAACATTATATTACTGTTCTAAATACCTATATTGGCCTCTTGCTTCCATAAAACACAGCTCTTAGTGGAGTGACTGTCTGTTCAGCTCCTCTCCTCTGGTGTATAATGATTCTAGCTATGGGAATTTCCCAGACAGGCTGTGTGTGAGGCTGGCTGTGATTGGTCAAGACTCCTGCTGTGTGTGTGGCTGGCTGTGATTGGTCAAGACTCCTGCCCAGCAACAACAGTTTAACTCTATGCTTTCTGTTGTGTCTGCTGTGTCATTGAGCTTTCCTTACATTATATAATGAATCTTAAAGGCATATTATCTTTTCTGCTTCTGTGAACACAATATATAACAGTTATATGACATCCAAACATGAAGTCACAGTAAATAACTCTGCTTTTGTCTTTAACACATAAACATAGGAACTGTATTAAGGTTATTGGCAGGTCTTGCTGTATAAACATATAAGCTATATTAACAACCTAGGACAGGTCTTAGCTGGCCAGCTACACTGCCTGTGATACAATTAACAAACACAATGGGCTCTGCCTGTGATACAATTAACAAACACAATGGGTGAACTTAATCACTCACAGGCAAAAAACACAAATTTTTCCCCAAAACACAGAAAACACCCCAAAGCTCCACATATTCCCATAAATTATACATCCCTGGATAGCTCTGATCTTGGCGAATAACATATCCATAAATCACCCAGATCCGAGCAGGGATTCCTGAATTCCATGGAAGTCACATTTGACCGACCGCAAGCATGGCTTTCCTGCCCAAAGCAGTTCCACAGATTTAGGCTGTGCGGCCAGTCTACCTTCTTCTTCAAAGTTTTAATATATGGGCCATAATCCTGAGGCAAAAGGCTGGCAAACAGGCCCCTCCAAAACCCAGTGGCAAGGTTATTTCCGCCACAGGGGGTATATAGGACTGAGAAAGGGGGGAGATATGGGACTGAGAGGGATATAAGACTGAGAGTGGGGGAGATATTGGACTGAGAGTGGGGGAGAGGTACAGGACTGAGAGAGGGGCAGATTGTATGTGGCCAATAAATAGTTTTGTGTGTGTGGGGCCCTATGCTGAGCGCCGACGCATCTTTAATACTATGGACATTTACATTTTGCCTCTTTTGACTTTGTCCTTTGCAGAACATTTCACAGAGGACAGTCCTCACAATAACATGACAGGTGAGTGTTTACAGGATTGTACTGGATCAGCTCCTCAGGGGCGGAGCCTCGTTATGCTCTTTTCTACTACTATTCATCATATGATCTTAATTTTGGCATTTTGTGCCACAGTCTTATTTCTGGTGTTATTACTGACCGGCACTAGCTCTATGCTAACCCTACACGTTTCTAGTCTGGACTAGGGGACCATATTGTTGGCAGAGGGTGTCCTACTTCAAACCACTGGGACACAGTGATGAATAGTGTTAAGCGCGAATATTCTAATTGCAAATTTTAATCGCGAATATTGCCACTTCGAGAATTTGCAAATCTTTTGAATAGAGTGTCATATATTCGTATTCGCAAATAGTGTTGAATATTCTAATCGCAAATTTATCGCGACTATATTATATTGCCGATTTTCGCAATCAAGTAACAATGACTGGAGATCACGAATTCTCGAATTTGCGAATTCATGGTGAATATTCGGCCACAAATTCGCGAAATATCGTGAATTCTAATATTGCCTATGCCGCTAATCACTAGTGATGAAGAGCTTCAGTGGATCCAACGTCCCCTTTAAATCCCACCGTCTTTCTTAATAAAGCTGCAGGACTGAATAAGTCCTCCTAGACATAGGGGCCCCCCAGCGTGGAGTGAGGGGGCGTAAATCTATTCCTATGTATAGTAGAGAGTGGCGGCCATCGTTACTGGTGAAGGCAGAAGTAACAAATATTGGCAGTATGTCACCGGCCGATTGATGGGGGTTACTAGAATAAAGGGATTCTTACTATTGTAGGAGTCTACACCTATAGGTGGCAGTAAGTCCTTCAGGTTCCAGTAGTCAGGGAACGGTTCCCCTCGCTGTAAGTAACACATTCTGTGAATATTGGGTGATGTCTTGTCTAGTTCCTCAGGACACTGATGTCTTCCTTTTCTTTGCAGAGTCTGATCTCCTGAACAACACAGGTAACGTCTGCAGATATTGCTGGTGTATGCAGGGATGGCATCTGGCTGTGCAGCGCCCGCGATTGGTACGCCAATTGGTAGCAGCATCCCAATCCCAGCGTCTGGCGGTATCCCTTGCCCCTTAGGAGGTTTCTACGAAATACATTCCTCTTATAGAGCAAGTAATCGTGACGCCAGTTGCAGTTAAGCAACGAGGAACCTTTGTAGTTGGTAGTGTTGGTACCCAGAGTAGGATTGCCAGAGTGGTGTAGAGTTGCCTGCAGTGTCTCTGTAGATGTTATCAGCACGTGTCACAGTGCTCCTACATGGATATCCTTGGATCCCAGACGTGGTCGGACGAAGCAGTGCAAAAGGGGGCGATAACTTGGATGGTGTAGAACAAAGTTAAGTCCAGACTTGATAAAGTCTGGAAACTGTATGGATCAATGTTTATTACAAGTAAAGCAACTGTTCAGACTTCATCTTGGTCATCAGCAGGTATTGGCTTAACTTTGGCAGGCAAGCAGTTCTGCAACAATCTTAGCTCTGCTATGCTGTAGCTTCCTCAGCTCTGCTATGCTGGCTGGAGTAAATAGGAACTTTTCCTCTTCTGCTGGAAGTTAGCTTTTTGTAGTCTGTCTCTTACTGTACTCAATCCTAGGAACTTCTTCCTGGCTTTGAGTACCTCAAGCTTTGGCATTAGCTTGGATGAAGGCAATGGAAGCCCAGGAGGGGAGATGCAACCAAAATGCACTTTAGAGGCAGGGCCTAGCAGAGCAGACAGTGTTCTGCTAGCCAGCATACAACCTTTCCCCAGGAGAGGGTAGGCTGGACTAGACTCACTAACACTAAACTCCTCCTCTCTCTGAGAGAGGGTTAAAGACTGGAAGGAAAAGTTCCAGATTTTGCTAATGCTCTGCCTAGAGTTTGCTTCCATCTGCTGGCGGACCAGGCACATTACATGAAATATACCAGTTACATAGGAAAGAATATGTATGTTATTCGGGGATGGCATAAAATACATTTTGATGATGTAAGTTAGCATATAGAAGATGGTAGCAAGGTGCAAAAGAGTGGTAATGGCACTCCGGGACATAACATTCCCCCTTACTTAAGAGTCAAGCCGCCCTCAGCTTGTGCTTAGGTCAAAATATATATATATGCTATGAGGATACCATAATAAATACGAAGTGCTGCATGAAAATTACTAACATATCAGACGGCTACCAAAAGGTATCTCTGCCCTTGTGAGTAGGGTGTCCACTAACAGTTTCCCTCTCAGGTATAACCAAAGAACCAAGAGTTGTGCACTAAGTACTCATCACTGACTAACTTTGGGTATTGGGCCACAAATACCAAAGAAACTGCAGAGGTGTCTTTATTCTGTACTCCCACCACTATGCAATGAAGAAAATGCCCACAAATAGAAGGGTGGCTTTATCCTGTATTCCCTTTCAACAACAAGGCCTAATTATGCTTTACGCTTTGTCACCTTAATGAATGAAACCGCTAGCGAAGACATTTTTCGGTGCACCAGGCCTTAGGACATGGAGGATTAGTCATACTTAAAACTCTCCAATAAACTTAGGAGGAGCCTTTTCCCCTACCACTTCAAACGTACATCATAGCATTGGGTTACCCTTGACGGTGTTAGATCTGCTTGGAACATAACCACTTGGTCTAGAACCATTAGTTTTACATGTACTCGGCTGAGCACATAACCACTTGGTTTAGAACCATTAGTTTTAATTGTACTCAGAGGCAGTCAATAATGAGCAAGGAACAGTTAGGCCTGCTTGGCGTGTACCAGCCACACTCAGAGGCAGTCCAAGTAAACAGCAAAGAAGTAAGGTGCTGACCATTTGGCTAACATTCTTAAAATGCATAGTTTTTGACAATAAGTGTGTTCTGTCCTCCTTATGTGTGAAGGTACATAGCTTGACAGACAGTTAAACCTTATCCCGGCAATGGAGTAACATCCAACTTTATCTTTATTGCAAGGATGTAAATCAGTGTGGTAAAACAGTGATGCTACTGTGAGCTTAGATGTAGAGGATGTCTCAAGAGGCCTCCAAGCCATGTGCTATCCTCAGGCAGTAATGACTGTGAATGAAGAAAATGGCTGCTACGGATGGAGTAGAGTTAACACTCTTGTTTTCTGAGATTTCTAAATTGTGTTATCTAATCTAAGCAAACACATTCAATTGCTTTTCAATGGCTTTTGTCTCATGATAACACGATGAGTTAAGAAATTTGAGTAAAGAGCTGGAGTGCTAACCCTGCTACATCTGTATGTGCAGGGATGATAATGTCACTAAGATAAGGAAGCTGAAGTAGACCAAACTTGTAGTATGAAAAGCTGCAATTGTATGTAAAACAGCCACTAGATGGTGCTGTTACACAATCAACAGAGAATGATACAGAAAACATATTAACTACGTATGAAAGTTTCTGGAACCCTTTGTTGTGGATTTTGGGGAAATCCTCAATTCTTTTGAAGAGTGCGTTCTCTATTACTTCTGGTGAGCCGTAACAGTCATCAAGTCTCTCCCATATCATGTTTAACCCAGTGTTCGGGTAGTTAATATTAATGGCTCTAATCCGCTCTAATTTCCTAGCCACTTAACAAGAAGATCAATTTCCTTACATGCAGACAGATCTAGGTCTCTGAATGTATTTCTGAATGATGATTGCCATTACCTATAGCTTTCAGGTCTGTCATCAAACTCCGAGAGCCCCTTGGTTATTAACCCCTTGGTTATTAACTCACGTTGGGCAAGGAACTTTAGGAACTCTGACATACCTGGTTCTTTGGTGGATTGTTGCTGTAGTAGTCACCATATACTTGTTCTTTCTTAAAGGACTTCACTATACTGGGATCATTTGTAGGTCTGAATGCAGGTTGCGTTGGTGGTTGATGTCCTATGAAACTGTTGTCTCGTTCAAAGCGGGGTTTTTGGATAACTTTGGTCACTTGTTGTGTGACAGGCGCCTGTTTGGGTTCTTCAGCAGGGGTTGACACTGCTTTTGAACTTGAATTTAGGCTGTCACCTGACTCTGCATGCTGCATGACGTAATCTGAAGTTATCATTATGATCAGGTTCAGGCCCAACTATGCTGCTGGGTCTATCACTTGCGGAGTTTGCTGCTTCTAATGCCTCTGCCTCTGCTATAGCAGCTGCAGGGTTCAGTACTATGCGGTCCAGCCTGTTAGAGGTTGTTGACTCGCAGGGTTTGAGGAATCACAGTACTAGTATCTAGCTTGTAAGAAGCCGTTGTTTCACTGCGGTCAGGGAGTCGCAGTTCCTCGTATCTAACTCGTAAGCAGCCGCTGTTTTACTGTTCTGTCCTCCTTATGTGTGAAGGTACATAGCTTGACAGACAGCTAAACCTTATCCCGGCAATGAATTGACAATGGAGTAACGTCCAACTGTATCTTTATTGCAAGGATGTAAATCAGTGTGGTAAAACAGTGATGCTACTGTGAGCTTAGATGTAGAGGATGTCTCAAGAGGCCTTCAAGCCATGTGCTATCCTCAGGCAGTAATGACTGTGATTAAGAAAATGGCTGCTACGGATGGAGTAGAGTTAACACTCCTGTTTTCTGAGATTTCTGAGTTGTGTTATCTAATCTAAGCAAACACATTCAATTGCTTTTTAATGGCTTTTGTCTCAAGATAACGCGATGAGTTAAGAAATTTGAGTAAAGAGCTGGAGTGCTAACCCTGCTACATCTGTATGTGCAGGGATGATGATGTCACTAAGATAAGGAAGCTGAAGTAGACCAAACTTGTAGTATGAATAGCTGCAATTGTATGTAAAACAGCCACTTGATGGTGCTGTTACACAATCAACAGAGAATTATACAGAAAACATATTAACTATGTATGAAAGTTATGCATAAATTAACAATAAACTTGCTGAACGCATGACACTCCCCGCCTGGTATCTGTAGGATACCACATTAAGTCACTTCTGGAGAGAGCTGCAAAATCAGTTCAGAGGAAGAGTTTAGGCTCATGTTGCCTTCATATTTCTGACCTTCCCATCTTCACTTGGGAACACCTTGGTTATCAGTCCCAAAGGCTAGTGATTTCTTTTCGACTGAGGGTATTTAACAAGGACAACATTACCAACTTCCATGTTGGGTTTGCTGGTTTGCCATTTGTTCCGGACATGTAGTGTAGAGAGGTATTGTTTCCTCCATTTATTCCAGAAGGCATCTGCTAAAGGGTCAAGTCTCCAGAGGGAACTTTCTTTAGGAACACCCTTTTGATTTCAGATGAGTCCAAGTTCTTGAGCATAAACTTTGTGTTGGATACAACGGATGATAACATCTCTTGCCTGTGTGAGCTCCTGCACTGTAAGAGCCTTGTGACAATAATGCCAACCTTTGCAGTGCTCTGATCCTGTAGGTGTGGCTCTGAAAGATTTGGCTATGGGGATCAAGCCAGCTATAGCTCTGTTCAGTGATCTCCACGTAGAAAACTTGGTGAATCATTTGGATCCAAGCTCTTTGTTAGAAACTTTTGTGGTAAGTACAGAAACATGAGGACGAATCTCTGCATCAACGTTTGGTTCCAATAGTTTAAATTTGTCTTTCTGAAGAGTGCCAAGGACAGGTTTGTAGTGGAATGGTGGTCCTGTGAGCCATGTGCTATCCTTAATGTGGGCTGCAGGAACGGCTCTTGTAGCATGGTCTGCAGGGTTGAGGTCAGTTGGTACATAGTGCCACTGGGTAGGCTGTGTAGACCTCCTGATTCTTTGAACTTTGTTATGAACATAGACATAGAATCTCCTAGTCTCATTGTAAATGTAGCCCAACACTACTTTGCTGTCCGTATAAAATACTGTACTATCAAGATTTACATCTATTTAAGACACAAGATCTTCTAGCTCTACTGCTAGAACAGCAGCACAAAGTTCCAATCTTGGTATGGTAAGTTCGGGACTTGGTGCCAGCTTTGCTTTGCCCATTGTAAAGCCAATTTGGACCTGGCCTTTAATGTTTATAGTTTTAAGGTAAACGACTGCAGCGATTGCTTTTACTGATGCATCACAAAACACACACAGCTGCTTGGACTGAACCTCAGCAGGAGAGAAGTGGGCATATGGCCTATGTATACGCACGTTAGAGAATGCTTTTAGAGAGTCTCTCAATGTTACCCAAAGTGACTGTAACGGATCACCTGGCACCCCGACCGGGTACCTCCGTTGAATGAATGCTCCTAGTGCTTTCCGAGGACTCCAAGCACTCCACTTGACACCGTACGCACTGCAGACCCCCCGAACCGCCGAAGCTTGGTTGAGGTCTCACCGTCTCCTACCCACCCTGGACCTACGACAAGGCTCCAGGCTCCAGTGGGTGGACCTCTCCTAAAACCAGAGAGCAGGAACAGCCCTTAAAAGAGCTAGTAGTTATAGCCAGGGGAGTATACACGTATAGCAATCCCCACACACATGAGACGAGGCTCTCTGTTGAAGGTGAAACAGGAACTGACTGTACTTCACGTACAGCCTCTTTTATTCACAAACCAAAAACATAGTACTGCCCACAGGGGTTTGAAATACAACCAGTCAGTAATTAACAACACATACAATGTAACTACAGCAACCAATCGTTCACGCCCCCAGAGGACCAGAATGAAGACTGGGACATAGGACAAATACAACATATCCCCACAATGCATCATGGTCTCCTCCCCTCTGTCTGGAGACAACCTGAGGAGCAATCCAATTATCTCTCAGAACAAAGGGAGATCGCCAATACACATGTAGATACAACAGGACAGACATCACCATTTAAACACACAATGGGACAATGGCACAATAGAAACACACCCAGCATTTTCCTCCCAAGCTGACAAGTTACAATTATTATAGATTGTTACAACTTTGTGAGTTTACATTGTCCATACATATAACTTACATTAATTCAAACAGTATAACGTGGGGACAAACCTATCCAAAATTCACTTGAATCGGTTCAGGGGTTTAAAAGTTAGTATATGGCCCATAATCCTGGGGCAAGAGGCCAGCAGCCAGTCCTCTCCAAAACCCAGTGGCGAGGTCGGTTTCGCCACACATCTCCCCCTCCCAGGGAAGACTAACCAGATACCTGACCTCACGGTCAGTACCTGAGTTAGTCTGGCAGTCCAACCACAACCCAATACTGGACCTGTTGAATCTTGGGGCCTGGCTCTGTTCTGTATGTCCCCAGCTGTTGAGTGGGCATCTGCTACTCCTCGCTTCCTTGTGGTTCTCCAGCTTGGAACTGTAGGTACTTGGTGGGCAGAGGCCGACTGCGCTCTGCCCAGATGCCAGCTCTTCCGCTGGGGTAGCCTGTGGGAAGTCCGGCTCTGGAGAAGAGGATAGGGGAGGGCAGAGGCCGACTGCGCTCTGCCCAGATGCCAGCGCTTCCACTGGGGTAGCCTGTGGAAAGTCAGCCTCTGGAGAAGAGGATAGGGGAGGGCAGAGGCCGACTGCGCTCTGCCCAGATGCCAGCTCTTCCGCTGGGATGTGGTCAGGGAATCCTATCCCCAGGACCTTGTTGCAGATCGGCTGTGGAGAGGAGGAATCGCTTACCTCCTCCTCCTGGCATTCCTGCAGGGTCGGTGGGGGATCTGAACCGGCCGTCCAGCATCCCGGTAGGCCTGGTGCAGAGACCGCGGTCCCATCTGCACCATCGGAGTTAGGGGTGCTGTCCCCCTCCTCCTCCTGGTATCCCTGCGGAGATGGCTGGCGATCTGGACCGACCGTCCAGCATCTCTGTAGGACTGGTAGAGAGACCTCGGTCCCATCTCCACCTGCCATCTGTGGGTCCTCCCAGGACCAGTCTGTGAGGTCCCTCAACATTTGCGAGTAAGGACCACCTGCGTCCACACCTGGCAACTCCGGCTGCTGTTGAGGGTCTGGGCCAGCTGCCCAGCATCCCGGTGGAGAGACCTCGGTCCCGTCTCCCCCTGCCTGTTGTGGTTCCTCACAGGACCAGTTTATGAGGACTTCTACCTCTGTAGCTGGTACTGAAGCAGGGGATACTTCAGTCGGGTCTTCCCAGCTGTAGGGTTGTAGGTCTGGGACTGCCACCCAGCTCTCTGGCAGTGTATATTGGGACCGAATTGAGCTGAAGAAGTATTGGTAGTCCTGCTCCAGCTCCCACTCCTTTGTCACTAGAGATGCCAGGTCTTGTCTCACCTCTCTCGCTGTAGCCCAATCATGCATAGCCTCCCTGTAGTCATAGATATCCCAGAACCGGGACCCTCCAGCATCTCCGAACTCCGGTTCTGCGAAGGCCTCAAACAATAGGCCAGGGCCATCAGAATTCTCACCCTCGGGTCTGTCGTGCTCAGCCATCCAGGGGGAGTGCCGAATCACATACCACCAGAGTGCCTGGTAGGCGTCATCTAGCCAAAGCTCCTTCCATACCAGGCTCTCCAGTTCTGTCACCCACTCATTCAGGGGCTTCTCTCCCAGAGGGGGCATTCGCAGGGCCACTCGCATCCGCAACTGCTGTTCCTCACTGGGGAGACACTCGCCCCGCCGCCGCTGGGCATTTTCCAGGGCATCATACCAGACGCCTTTCCGGAATGCATCCCTCCAGTCCGGGTCATCCTCATCCTCGTAGTGGAACGCTGTTTGAAGACTAGCCGATTCCATCCTGCTGTAGCCAGGGGCGCTGTACGGATACTAGCGTTACCCTCAATTTAGTACATCCACGAACGGTGTCTCCGAGCTGCTTCTCCTCACACTAGGACGCCATCCCACTGCTTGCCACCAATGTAACGGATCACCTGGCACCCCGACCGGGTACCTCCGTTGAATGAATGCTCCTAGTGCTTTCCGAGGACTCCAAGCACTCCACTTGACACCGTACGCATTGCAGACCCCCCGAACCGCCGAAGCTTGGTTGAGGTCTCACCGTCTCCTACCCACCCTGGACCTACGACAAGGCTCCAGGCTCCAGTGGGTGGACCTCTCCTAAAACCAGAGAGCAGGAACAGCCCTTAAAAGAGCTAGTAGTTATAGCCAGGGGAGTATACACGTAGCACGTAGCAATCCCCACACACATGAGACGAGGCTCTCTGTTGAAGGTGAAACAGGAACTGACTGTACTTCACGTACAGCCTCTTTTATTCACAAACCAAAAACATAGTACTGCCCACAGGGGTTTGAAATACAACCAATCAGTAATTAACAACACATACAATGTAACTACAGCAACCAATCGTTCACGCCCCCAGAGGACCAGAATGAAGACTGGGACATAGGACAACATATCCCCACAATGCATCATGGTCTCCTCCCCTCTGTCTGGAGACAACCTGAGGAGCAATCTGTTATGTCCCCTGGACACTCTGTGTCTCTCAGGTACTGCTGGCAATGCTGCCAGTATCTGCTCAGCAAGTTACACACACAGGCCGATGTACTACTTAACCAGAGCAAGGTTTATTACTCAGAACATTATGGCATTCTTACATGGAGGAGTCTTATTCCTAACAGCTTCTGTCCTTATCAGATGTAATCCCTTCTCAGCCTCATGTGTCTGCTTCCAGTTCCCCTCACACACCGTCTGACTTCCTGGTACAGTTCCTCCTCCCCCATCATGCATCAGGAGAAAGAGGCTAAAGGTCACAGTGATCTATCACAACATCACACCTCCTTTCCTTCCCAAAAAAAAAAAAAAAAACATAACAAGAGAACAAAATGTTGAACACATAACATAACAAGGCAAGCGAGATCAGTTCAGCAAGTAGTATCTCCAACTCAGTTCTGTGATTTCCGCAGCACTTCATGAGCCCTTTGTCTCTGTTCCCTGACCTCCAATGTGTCCCGTAAGATTTCAGCACTTTGCCAGCGAGGCGTTTGACGTCTTTGACGGGTAGACTTACGCAGAGGCACAGCACCGGGAGGGATAGAGTCAGTCAAGGGTTCTGGAGATGTCAGTGGGCGTCCCACAGACAAATCAGGCTCTGTAACTCCAGGCACATGTCCGGGCTCCTCAGGAATATGGTCACCAACCAGTTCAGGGTTTGGTTGTAAACTTGTGGGATCATGCCAGACACCATGCCATATGTCACCAGCAGAGTCCAGAGTAGACTCTGGTGGGTGGTTAGAAAGAGGGGTCGGTTTTGTCACTAGTGGCCGGCAAATGCGTTTCCTCAATTGTGAAAGGTGTCGCCGAACACAAATGCCTTCCTCCAGGCGGACAAGGTACATTCTTCTGCCAAGAGTTCCATCAATAACGCCCGGAAGCCAAGGAGGCAAAGCTCTGTAATTCCGAGACCATACAAGATCACCGGCACGGAATCCCAGACGGCCCGGCGGAGGAGGTGTTGGTGACTGTTCCTGCGGACGAACTAAATCAAGTTTGGTGCGGAGATGCCTGCCAAACATAAGAAAAGCCGGTGACAGCCCAGTAGTAGCGTGTTTCGTGTTACGGTACATGATCAAGAATTCCAGCAGCTTCTCTTCTGACAGTCCAACCTGGTCCAGAGTGGACAGTAAGTGCTTCTTAAATGTCTGCACAAATCGTTCTGCCAGCCCATTTGAAGCTGGATGATAAGGAGCTGTTTTGTAGTGTTGGACGCCCAAGCCACTAAGGAAGGATTGAAACTCATGCGATGTAAATTGAGTTCCATTGTCGGAGACTATGGCTGTTGGCAAGCCATATTGAGCAAAGAGCTTCCTTAAGACTAGAATGGTAGCAGCTGAGGTAATAGAAGGCATTAGAAAAACCTCCGGCCATTTTGAATGCGCATCTACCACGATCAAATACATTTTACCCTGGATGGGGCCAGCAAAATCAAGATGGAGTCTGGACCACGGTTCTGTTGGCCATGGCCAAGGTTGCAGGGTTCCTCTCTTTTGGGGTCGCTGGGCTTGACAGCACCCAGGACATTGAGCAACATAATCTTCAATTGCTGTATCCATTTGTGGCCACCAAACATAGCTCCGGGCTCGCTGCTTCATGCGCACCACACCAGGATGGCCTTCATGCAGTATCCTTAGCATGGTTGATTGCAAGTACTGGGGTACAATCACTCTATTGCCCCATTGTAGGCAACCAGCATTAGTCACAAGCTCACATTTTCTGGCAAAGTACGGACGAAATTCACCTGAAACTCTCTCTGGCCATCCAGTCTGAACATAAGAGAATATCTGAGACAGGAAAGGATCTGTGGCTGTATGTCTGGCAATCAGGGAGGTGGACATGCAAGATTGTGGCCTGTGTACTTCCACTACACGTACCTCTCTTAGTGGGTGGTCATCTCTTAGTGGCAATCTGGAAAAAGCATCTGCATTGCCATGGGTATCATGGGAGCGGTATCTGATAGAATAAGCATAAGCTCCTAAAAATAAAGCGTACCTTTGTAAGCGAGATGCAGTTGTTGTAGAAATTCCTTTCTGAGGGTTCAGTATTGACAACAGAGGTTTGTGGTCAGTGATAAGTGTGAACTCCCGACCATAGATGTACGCGTGAAATTTTTTTGTGGCCCATACAATGGCCAAAGCTTCCTTGTCAATCTGGGAGTAGTTTTGTTCCGCTGAGGTTAAAAACCTGGAGGCAAAAGAAATGGGGCGCTCCGTGCCATCCGGCATGACATGGGAAAGCACGGCACCCAGTCCATAAGGCGAGGCATCACAAGCCAGGATGACGGGTTTCTTTAAATCATAGTGGACCAGAACTCGAGAAGACAGAATGAGTTCTTTAGAAAGCCGAAAAGCTTCTTCACATTTGTCTGTCCATATCCATTTAGCTCTTGCATCCAGTAAGCGATGTAATGGGTAGAGCTGGTGTGCTAGGTTCGGCAAGAAACGGTGGTAGTAATTTAGGAGGCCAAGGTAAGACCTGAGCTGGGTGACATTCCGGGGGGTAGGGGCATGGGTAAGGGCTTTAACCTTTTCTTCAGTAGTGTGTAACCCATGTCGGTCCACCGTGTGGGCACAAAACTCCAGCTGAGACTTGAGAAATTCGCATTTTGAAAGATTGACACGTAAACCATACTTTTGGAGTCTCTCTAGCACAGCTTCAACATTCTTTCTGTGTTCTTCATCAGTGGGACCAGTGATGAGCATGTCATCCAGTAGACATTGGGTGAAAGGTATTCCTGCCAGTACCTCATCCATGATCCGCTGCCAGATGGCTGGAGCTGGGGCTATGCCAAAAACCATGCGGTTATACTGGAATAATCCTTTATGAGTGTTAATGGTCAACAGATGGCGTGAATCTGGGTGTACTTGCAGTTGCAGGTAAGCTTGCTTTAAGTCTATTTTTGTAAACTTTTGCCCCCCAGCCAGTGAGCCAAATAAATCTTCAAGTCGAGGCAATGGGTATTGATCCACAAGAAGTTGGTTGTTCAGAGCTACCCTGAAATCACCACAAATCCTAATGTCTCCATTCTTTTTCTTGACAGGCACAATTGGTGATGCCCATTCACTTCTATCCACTTTCGTTATGATCTTTTCAGCCAATAGGTGGTCCAGCTCTGCTTCCACTTTTTTTTCGCAAGGCAAAAGGTACTGATCTTGCCTTACAAAAACGAGGTGTAGCACCAGGCTTCAAGAGGAGGTGGGCCATCTTTCCTTTTACGGTGCCCAAAGAGTCCTCAAAAACCTCTTTAAAACGTGACTTCAGGGATTCCACCCAATGGTCTACTTTAGAAAGCAATGTACATTGGGCAATGGTAAAAGGAGGCATGCCCAGGGCTTTGATCCAGTCCCTTCCATACAGCGGAGGACCTCCATTCCTTACAACATAAAGGCGTAGACTTTGACTGTGGTTGCCTAATGTAACAAGGGGTTTTACATAACCCAAGGGCTGTAGTAGTTCCTTGCTGTAGGTTTGTAGTGTGAGCTTTGTAGGTTTTAGCGGCAGGGACAGACCCGATGCCTTTAAATCAGTCCATGAAATGACAGACACAGCTGCCCCTGTATCAACATCCATGGAGACAGGACAGCCATTGAGTGTGACATCCACTTTAATCGCAGGAGTACTCCCAGTTACTCGAAACAGTCCAACATGCTGGACACATGTCTCCTCATCAGAGCTAAAACCGTTATTGTCCATATCCACACGGAATGTCTGTTTACGTCTATCTTTTGTGGTAGCGTTCGGGGAGCGAGAGCTGCGACAAACGCGCCCAATATGACCAGTCTTTCCACAGCGAAAACAAACGACATCCTTGAACTTGCAAGCCGGCGCACTGTGAGTAGTGTTACCACAACGGTAGCAAGTCGGGGTCCCAGAGACAGAAGAATTAGGGTGGCGAGGTTTAAGCTGAGTGGCAGGGGACGGGCGTCTCGAGCGTTGAGTGATAGCAGTGTGGAATATTTCCTCACCCTGGCTTGCAGGAGTTGTAGGTGGTGCCTTCAGTAGGGTGGCGTCCCGTGTTGCCAACTCCATGACCGTAGCAAGGTCAGTGGCTTTCGTCAGAGTCAAGTCGGGTTCTGTGAGTAAACGTTTCTGTATGGCTGGGTCGCAGAGTCCCATGACGAACATGTCACGGAGAGCCGTCTGTAGGTAGTCTCCAAACTGACAAGTGGCAGCTAGTTTACGTAAAGCAATGATATATGTCTTTATATCCTCCCCGGCCTGCTGCCTTCTACTGTAGAATTTAAACCGCTCTGCGATTTCTAACGGCTTCGGGTTGTAGTGTGTATGTAGCGTCTGAATTAACTCAGGCAGGGACTTAGAGGCTGGCTTGTCTGGAGAAACAAGGTCTCTGAGGGTTCCATATGCAGCTTGACCCAATGCAGTGAGAAAAACTGCAACTTTCTTTTCAACAGTCACATTATTTGCTTCCATATACTGTTCCAGCCTCTCCACCCAGGAGATCCATGACTCAGCTGCAGGATCAAATGGTTGAATAAACCCTATGAAGGCCATGTGTGCTAAAATCCACAATCCTCGTCGCCACTGTTATGTCCCCTGGACACTCTGTGTCTCTCAGGTACTGCTGGCAATGCTGCCAGTATCTGCTCAGCAAGTTACACACACAGGCCGATGTACTACTTAACCAGAGCAAGGTTTATTACTCAGAACATTATGGCATTCTTACATGGAGGAGTCTTATTCCTAACAGCTTCTGTCCTTATCAGATGTAATCCCTTCTCAGCCTCATGTGTCTGCTTCCAGTTCCCCTCACACACCGTCTGACTTCCTGGTACAGTTCCTCCTCCCCCATCATGCATCAGGAGAAAGAGGCTAAAGGTCACAGTGATCTATCACAACATCACACAATCCAATTATCTCTCAGAACAAAGGGAGATCGCCAATACACATGTAGATACAACAGGACAGACATCACCATTTAAACACACAATGGGACAATGGCACAATAGAAACACACCCAGCATATTCCTCCCAAGCTGACAAGTTACAATTATTATAGATTGTTACAACTTTGTGAGTTTAAATTGTCCATACATATAACTTACATTAATTCAAACAGTATAACGTGGGGACAAACCTATCCAAAATTCACTTGAATCGGTTCAGGGGTTTAAAAGTTAGTATATGGCCCATAATCCTGGGGCAAGAGGCCAGCAGCCAGTCCTCTCCAAAACCCAGTGGCGAGGTCGGTTTCGCCACAGTGACAAATCTCAAGGGGCTGCAAATCTAAGTGGATCGTATAGACTGTTGATGGTGGACAGGACTCCACGTCGTGTGAAAGGTTTCTGTTCTTGGTCAACCTGAAAGGTAAAGGTGTCAGACTTGAGGACCCAGCTAAGCCCTAGGTTGCGCTGCATGGGTAATAGGTCTGTTGCCAAGTCTAGATCCTTCAAATCACTGGCATGATCTTGAGTAGGAAAGGGCTCCATAACAACTTTGCTGTTTGAAGCTATCTTATGCAGCCTGAGGTTTGAACAGGAAAGCATACTTTGAGTCCTTTTGAGTAGACCGATTGCGGCCTCTGGTGAGGGAAGCGACTTTAAGCCATCATCTACATAGAAGTCTCTTTCAACAACCTTCTTGGGCAGAAAGTCTGAGTCCATAAATAGCGACTGCAGGAGATTTGCTGTTGCCAAAAACATGCACCTTCATGCGATATTCGAAGATGTCTTGGGTAAGGTGGTTGTCTTTGAACCAAAAGAATCTTAAGAAGTTCCTGTGCTCTTCTTTAACTAGGAAACAATAGAACATTTGTTGTATGTCAGCAACTACAGCAATGGGTTCTTTGCGGAATCTGATGAGGACACCGAGAAGTGTGTTGTTGAGGTCTGGTCCTGTCAAAAGAACATCATTGAGGGAGACTCCCTCATATTTTGAACTAGAGTCAAATACCACTCGGATTTGTCCGGGCTTCTTGGGATGGTAAACGCAAAAGATTGGTAAGTACCAGCATTCTTCCTTTTCTTTTAGGGGTGGAGCTACTTCTGCATGACTGTTCTCCAATATCTTGTCCATGAATAAGAAAAAATGTTCCATCATTTCTGGTCTTTTCTGAAAGTTGCGTTGGAGTAAACAGAAGCGTTTAAAGGCTTGATCTCTGTTGTTGGGAAGACGGTGTCTCTGTGTTTTGAAAGGTAATGGTGCAACCCAGGTGTTCATTTTATCCTTGAAGAATCCTTCCTCAATTATGTTTAAGAAGGCCTCATCTTCAGTAGAGGGAGCTATCTTGTGGTCTTCCTTTGTCCTCTGGAACACCTTGCACCCCAAGGCTGTATTGTGCTCTTCACTGTTGCATTCAGACCATCTGATGTTCACTGTACAGTCTTTTGCAAGATGAGAGGTTGATGGAAACACCTGTAACAAATGAGGTTCTCCTTGAGGAAAGTTTTGCAGTCCCTGAGAAGTTTTTTATCTAAATTCTCTGCATTTCAGCAATAAGTGTGGTTTCTTATGTAGGGGACATTGGACATGGGTCTTTTGTTGAGATCTTCTCAGTCTCTGAGGTACTGTAGGTTTTGCTTGAGGGGTCTTTGAAGGATACGGAGTAAGACAGGCCTACCTGGTTTGGGGTAAGTGGTGTCAAACATCGAGAAGTCAAAGCTGGGTGTTACACTGCTGGTAGACGTGGCTGGAATCCAGTGGCCATAAGGAACAAGCGAGGCGCAGACTTGAGGAGTAGATCGCAAGGTAGGGAATCCAGTGAAGAATCGGAACGGTCTGGAAGGGACGGTTCTGAGGAGCAGGAGACTGGAACAAGTCACAATACTCGAGCAATGTTTGCATTGCCTCAAGGGTATAAGTAGGCCCAAACAGGAAACAAGATGGCTCACAATCAGTATCACAACGGCACATCTTAGTTAAGGGCAATCCTCAGATAACACAGCAGCCTCCAGTGGTGGAGGAGTGAAATTGCAACACAAGTTCAGAGTGGGTGAAACAGCGGCCACTAGTGGTAATTTAGAAGATTACATCAAATTCTGACATTATTCCCTCCTTCAGCATCGACCTCCGGACGATGCTTGGCTCGGTTTTTCTGGATATCTTTGGTGAAATTCTTTAAGCAGTCGGGGAGCACTAATATTGTTTACAGGTTCCCATGAATTGTCCTCGGGGCTATACCCCTGCCATTTAATTAGGTATTGTAGATTATTTCGGAAAATTCTAGAGTCCAGTATTTTTTCAACAGTGTAATGTTCTTGTCCATCTACTTCAACTGGATCGGGAGGAGGCAGATTACGTCCTGGAAATGGATCTGGAATAACAGGTTTCAGAAGTGATACATGGAACACAGGATGTACTCTCATTGTCCTGGGAAGTTTTAACCGAAAAGCTACTGCATTTATTTGTCCAATAATCTTGAAAGGCCCAATAAATTTTTGACCAAGTTTTGCTGAATGTACATGAAGTTTTAAATTCTTCGTAGAAAGCCATACCTCATCTCCCACCTTGAAAGTTGGAGAAGGCCTGTGGGATTTATCTGCTGTTTGCTTATATCTCTCCTGGGCAATCTTTAATGTGTCCTTTAACATCTCCAGATTTTGTTGGAGAGATTGAACTCTGTCATTGACAGCAGGAATAGAAGTGTCTCTGGGGAAATTAGGGAGTATACTTGGATGGTAACACAAATTAGCAAAAAATGGTGTTTGTTTGGTGTAAGCATTCTGAGTATTATTGTATGAAAATTCTGCCATTGGAAGCAAATCAACCCAGTCATCTTGCGAATGGCAAATGTAGCATCGGAGATACTGCTCCAAAGTTTGGTTTGTGCGTTCAGTCTGACCATTTGACTGGGGGTGAAAAGCGGATGACAAATTAACATCAATGTCCAGTGTTTTACAAAAATTCTTCCAAAATTTGGACGTAAATTGTACTCCGCGATCAGAGACAACTTCCTCTGGTACTCCATGGAGACGAAAGACATCTTGGATGATAAGTTCAGCAGTTTCTTTGGCAGAAGGGAGACCAGCACATGGAATAAAGTGAGCTGCTTTTGTCAATCGATCAACCACAACTAAGATGGCACTTTTTCTTTTAGAAGCAGGCAAATCGACAATAAAGTCCATGGATATAGACCCCCAAGGACGGGACGGGATTGACAGAGGCTGCAAAAGTCCCACTGGTGAAGTACGAGGAGTTTTATTCATGGCATAGGTGTTACAAGAAGAAACATATTTCTTCACATCCTCTTGATAATTAGGCCACCAAAAGAAGCGTGACAGAAGTTCTTTCGTCTTCTGAATTCCCTTGTGACCAGCTAGCTTGGAGTCATGAATTATTTTTAATACTCTCAGTCGTACACTCTCTGGCACATAAATGCAATACTTATAAGTCCAAACTTTATTTTGAAACATAAGGGATATATATCATCTGGTGGATTTAGGAGAACCGGATCAGTCTCATATGCTGCCCTTATGTCTTCTAGCAGATCCTTGTTAGTAATGACCCCAACAAAATTGGATTCCGACAGAATGGTAGTTGGTGGTGCAGGTGAAGAGGAATCATTTGAGAACAGTCTGGATAAGGCATCAGCTTTTCCATTTCGGGAGCCAGGTCTATAAGAGATCACAAAATTGAATCGGCTAAGAAATAGACTCCACCGAGCTTGACGGGGAGACAAACATTTAGCAGATCTGATGAACTCTAAGTTACGATGATCAGTTAGCACCACTATCTGCTGTGCTGCTCCTTCCAAATGATGTTGCCACTCTTGGAAAGCAGCAATGATGGCTAACAGTTCCTTGTTTCCCACATAATAATTCTTTTCTGAGGAGGTCAGTTTTCGGGAAAAATAAGCACAAGGGTGAAGCAAGTCTTTTTCTCCTGTTCTTTGTGATAGAATAGCCCCTATTGCACAGTCAGAAGCATCAACTTCAACGATAAAGGCATGTTCAGGGTCAGGATGAATCAGCATAGGGGCTGTGGTGAATTTTGTCTTTAGACAGAGGAATGCATCCTGTGCTTGGGGAGACCAAATAAATAGTATTCCCTTCCTTGTTAATCGAGTAATTGGTGTAATTATAGCAGAAATTTATTTGATAAATCGTCTGTAGAAATTAGCAAATCCTACAAATCCTCCCTCATATGGGCAGAGCCCCCCATCAAGTCCTGGGTCTCAATATAACTCTCGACTAGGTTAACCAATTGGTCAAGGTTGCTGGGGTCTCCTTGACCCACGCACCGCTGTATGGCCACCGGCAGTGTGCGCACAAAACGGTCAACTATCACCTGCTCAATCATTTGGGTGGGGCTCAAGGTCTCAGGCTGGAGCCACTTCTTCACCAAGTGCAACAAGTCATATACCTGAGACCTAGTGGGCCGGGACTCTGAAAAGGCCCACTGGTACACCGTTTGCGCCCGCACATACATGTTAACCCCCATCCAAGCGAAGACCTCACCTTTAAGTTTCTCATAGTCCTGGGCGTCCTCATGGCTGAGGTCAAAATAGGCTTTCTGGGCTCTCCTCCTAGGAACGGTGCCACCACCTCAGCCCACTGGTCGGACGGTAGGTTTTCCTGCTCAGCCATTCTTTCAAATACCGTGAGGAAGGCCTCCCTGTTGTCCTCCGGACTCATTTTCCTCAGCGGCCGATGGAAACTGGGTCACCGCAGGTGGGGTCCTTTGCTTGGACACTCGCAGGGTTTCTTGCAGGGCAGCAATCTGTTGAATCAACAGGCTGTTAGTCTGCTGTTGTTGGGCGTTCGCTGCTTGCTGTTGTGCATTGCACTCGGCTTGCTTGTAATATTGCCTCCATTTGATCCACTGGCTTAGGGCGAAACTTGGCCGGCTTTATCAGGGACATGCACCCTTGTGTTTGCCTCACTGGTCACTTGCCCGCATCCTCCTCCGAATGTAAGGAACCGTACTCACTTGACCAGTGTACAGAGGCAGAGACACCACAAAGTTCATCAAAGTCTTCTTTATTTATGCTTGTCCAAATACGTACAGCCGATAAATCCGGATAACAGCCGGGTCCAACAAACACAGCACACACTGACTGTGTTACCTCACACTGTCTACCTTCTTCCCCAGACTGAGACACACCTAAGTCAAGCAGCAGGATTAAATAGAATCCCTGGACATGCGTATGCCCCAAGTGCCGGACTGTAGCATGGGGAACAGTCACCCACCCAGCACATTGCCTGTTCCCAGTAAAATCCCGAACCGGACTAGCTGGAACCAGCTATGCTATCTATCATGGTGTCCACCAACTACATTAGTGGACACCTAATCTAGGGGCCTTTACTCCACCAAGGCCAGGCACCTTGGTGACACGTTCCCAGTGCAAACCAAACCTCTTTTAGAATGCTTCCTGCAGCATTCTGGGTGACACATATCTCCCATCATAAATGACTCCTGTCACTGCCTCACAGTGGTCAAAGTAACATGCTGCTCAGACTTCGACCCATCTTAACCAGTGGTAGCGTCCAGAATTCTAGATGAATCAGTCTCTTACCTCTCTAGAGCCGGGCTTCGCAGTCAGACAGAGCTCTTGGTACACTGTACCAGACTAGAAGTGTCAATGTCAGCCAGACTGAAATTTAAGTGCATGTCTTTAGTCTTTAGCAAGGTTATTTTCCCCAGTAGTACTCACTCAGATCTCTTGGCGCGGTTTCTAGGGATCCGGTGAAGAGAGAACTGCATTCACCCTTTTTCAAGATGGCCGCCGCTTCACTTCCTATAAGGGCGCCGTCGATTTCCTTTGTCTTCTCTGGTGCTGGCGTGAGCTGAAGACGAAGGAGGAGATTTGGGGGAGGAACTGCCACTTTCCTTCTCTTTACTGTGAATTCGCTCCCTGTAGGCAGGGCTGGATTTTCCCGCTGCAGAGGGGGCGTTTCTTGTCTTTCCTGCTTCTGGACTGGTAGATGAATCTGCGCCGAAACAATTAAAGATGGCGGATTAACCCTTTGGACGCGAGTGCGCACAGTTTTGTCCCTGCTGCTCTGCAATAAGTCAGTTAAAGTTACTTTTAAAAAGGCTCTTGTTAATTGGGCAGGCTTTATAGGCTTATGGCTCACAGATTACGGTTGTCCGAAATCCTGTTCTCAATGTAACGGCACATAGTTTAATAAAGTCCTCATCCTGTTCGTGATGCCAATTGATGCAGCGCCCGCGACCGGGACATCACTTGGTAGCAGCATCCCAATCCCAGCGTCTGGGGGTATTCCTTGCTCCTTAGGAGGTTTTTACGAAATATGTTCCTTTTATAGAGCAAGTAATTGTGACGCCAGCTGCAGTTAATCAACGAGGACATGGAGTCCCCTTTGTAGTTGGTAGTGTTGGTACCCAGGGTAGGTTTGCCAGACTGGTGTAGAGTGGCCTACAGTGTCTTTGTAGATGTTATCAGCACGTGTCACAGTGCTCCTACCTGGATATCCTTGGATCCCAGACTTGGTCGGACGAAGCAGTGCAAAAGGGGGTGATAACTAGGATGGTGTAGAACAAAGTTTAGTCCAGTCTTGGTAAACATTTGAACAGTTGCTTTAATTGTAATAAACAGTAATCCATACAGTTTCCAGACTTTATCTTGGTCATCAGCAGGTATTGGCTTAACTTTGGCAGGCAAGCACTTCTGCAACAATCTTAACTCTGCTATGCTGTAGCTTCCTCAGCTCTGCTACGCTGGCTGGAGTAAATAGGAACTTTTCCTCTTCTGCTGGAACTTAGCTTTCTGTAGTCTCTTACTGTAGGCAATCCTAGGAACTTCTTCCTGGCTTTGAGTTCCTCAAGCTTTGGCTTTAGCTTGGATGAAGGAAATGCAAGCCCAGGAGGGAACATGCAACCAAAATGCTCTTTAGAGGAAGGGCCTCTGGGCCTAGAAGAGCAGGCAGTGCTCTGCTAGCCAACATACAACCTTTCCCTAGGAGGGGGTAGGCCAGACTAGACTCACTAACACTAAACTCCTCCTCTCTCTGAGAGAGGCTTAGAGACTGGAAGGAATAGTTCCAGACTCTGCTAATGCTCTGTCAAGTGTTTGCTTCCACCTGCTGGTGGACCAGGCACATTACATGAAATATAACAGTTACATAGGAAAGAATATGCACATTATTCAGGGATGACATAAAATACATTTTGATGTTGTAAGTTAGCATATAGAAGATGGTAGCAAGGTGCAAAAGAGTGATAATGGCACTCCGGACATTACATCTGCTCACCTCTTTTATTCTCCAGTCTTTTTGGTCGTCTCTCTGCATTCTCTGACCTCCACTGTCTTTCTTCTCCCCTCGCCAACTGTTCTCGATTCCTCTGTCTCTTCTTCTCTTCTGTCTTCTGCTTTACTCTATTCCTCTGTCTTTGTTCTCTTCCCTGGTCTACTCTCTGTGTTCTCTCTCCCCTGCCTGTTCTTTTCTCTTCTCCGTGTTCTGTTCTCTCGAGCTCTCTCTGTCTCTTATCTCTTCTTTATTATCAGCTATCACTTCTCTTTCTTCATTGTTCTGTTTCTTCTCTCCCTTCTCTGGCCTTTTCTTTCTTCTCACCTGTCTTATCCGCTCTCCTTTATTCTCTCTCTCATTATTCTTTATGCTTTCTCTGTTCTCTCTTCTCCCTGTCCTTCATTCTCTGTTCTTCTTTCTGTTTTCTCTTCTTAATACCTTCACTCTCCTCTCATTTCTGTAATCTTTCTCTATCTGTTCTCTCTCCTCTGGTCTCTCCTCTCTCAGTCCTCCTTTCTCTAATTTGTTCTTCTAATCCTTCTGTGTTTTCTTATTTATCTCTGTCCTCTCTTCTCATGTCTGTGGTCTCTCTCCTCTTTTATCTCTGTTCTCTCTTTTAATCCTCCTTTCTCTGATCTGTTCTTCTCATCTTTCTGTGTCCTCTTCTTTATCTCTGTCCTCTCTTCTCATGTCTGTGGTCTCTCTCCTCTTTTCTCTCTGTGTTCTCTCTTTTAATCCTCCTCTGATCTGTTCTTCTCATCTTTCTGTGTCCTCTTCTTTATCTCTGTCGTCTCTTCTCATGTCTGTGCTCTCTCTCTCTTTTCCCCTCCTCTGATGCTTTCAATGCAATGAGTGAAATCCAGATGATCTGTGAGTGAAATCTTGTTCTCTGATGAGCAGCCTCCATATTTGTTCCGCAGGACCCTGTCGGCCATGTCCACGTCACTGGATCCAGATCGAAAATAAATGTTATTTATTCTCTGAGAAAAAGAAAACCAAAGATTCAAGTGAGAAATTCTGCATCCAGAAGGGCGGACGACTGGCGACTGTGAAGCAGGGCCTAATACAGGTCAGAGGATGTCTAATGTGTACAGGGCCAAATAACTGGCCGATCACATGGGCAGCAAAGGGACATTACTCGCAATCCTGGAGTTCGCCCAGAGAGTATCCCTAGTGCCTCATGCAGAGCGCCTCCCAAAACCAAACACAACACCCCCAGTGCCTCCTGCAGAGTGCCCCCCAATACTAATCACAACACCTCCAGTGCCTCCCAATACCAAACACAACACCCCCAGTGCCTCCTGAAGAGTGCCCCCCAATACTAATCACAATACCCCTAGTGTCATCTGCAGAGTGCCCTCCAATACCAAACACAACACCCCCAGTGCCTCCTGCAGAGTGCCCCCCCAATACTAATCACAATACTCATTGTGTCATCTGCAGAGTGCCCACCACCCATCACAACACCCCCAGTGCCTCCTGCAGAGTGCCCCCCAATACTAATCACAATACCCATTGTGTCATCTGCAGAGTGCCTCCCAAAACCAAACACAACACCCCCAGTGCCTCCTGCAGAGTGCCCCCCAATACTAATCACAACACCCCCAGTGCCTCCCAATACCAAACACAACTCCCCCAGTGCCTCCTGCAGAGTACCCCCCAATATTAATCACAATACCCCTAGTGTCATCTGCAGAGTGCCCCCAATACCAAACACAACACCCCCAGTGCCTCCTGCAGAGTGCCCCCCAATACTAATCACAATACCCATTGTGTCATCTGCAGAGTGCCCCCCACCCATCACAACACCCCAAGTGCCTCCTGCAGAGTGCCCCCCAGTACTAATCACAATACCCATTGTGTCATTTGCAGAGTGCCCCCAATACCAGACACAACACCCCCAGTGCCTCCTGCAGAGTGACCCCCAATACCAGACACAACACCCCCAGTGTCTCCTGCAGAGTGCCCCCAATACCAGACACAACACCCCCAGTGCCTCCTGCAGAGTGACCCCCAATACCAGATACAACACCCCCAGTGTCTCCTGCAGAGTGCCCCCAATACCAGACACAACACCCCCAGTGCCTCCTGCAGAGTGACCCCCCAATACCAGATACTACAACCCCAGTGCCTCCTGCAGAGTGCCCCCAATACCAAACACAACACCCCCAGTGCCTCCTGCAGAGTGCCCCCAATACTAATCACAACACCCCCAGTGCCTCCTGCAGAGTGCCCCCAATACCAGACACAACACCCCCAGTGCCTCCTGCAGAGTGACCCCCAATACCAGACACAACACCCCCAGTGTCTCCTGCAGAGTGCCCCCAATACCAGACACAACACCCCCAGTGCCTCCTGCAGAGTGACCCCCAATACCAGATACAACACCCCCAGTGCCTCCTGCAGAGTGCCCCCAATACCAGACACAACACCCCCAGTGCCTCCTGCAGAGTGACCCCCAATACCAGATACTACAACCCCAGTGCCTCCTGCAGAGTGCCCCCAATACCAAACACAACACCCCCAGTGCCTCCTGCAGAGTGCCCCCAATACCAAACACAACACCCCCAGTGCCTCCTGCAGAGTGCCCCCAATACCAAACACAGCACCCCCAGTGCCTCCTGCAGAGTGCCCCCAATACCAGATACAACACCCCCAGTGCCTCCTGCAGAGTGCCCCCAATACCAAACACAACACCCCCAGTGCCTCCTGCAGAGTGCCCCCAATACCAAACACAACACCCCCAGTGCCTCCTGCAGAGTGCCCCCAATACCAGATACAACACCCCCAGTGCCTCCTGCAGAGTGCCCCCAATACCAGATACAACACCCCCAGTGCCTCCTGCAGAGTGCCCCCAATACCAAACACAACACCCCCAGTGCCTCCTGCAGAGTGCCCCACTACCAATCACAATACCCCCCACATTTCTGCTATGAACACTTTCTGCTCCTCAGTTCTGTGATCCTCTCCTTACACGTGTTCTCATCCTGTGCATGAGAGGGATAAGCGGTGCCGGGTTATAACCACTCATCTCTGTATAATGTGTTCTGATGTGATACGGCACTGATATATCCCCTCCTCCTGTCTGTTATATCATACAGAACCTACAACACAGCAGGTTTATGGATCATATATGTGATATGCCATGCGCAGAATCGGTAGCACTCATGAGTGAGAGTTGTCAGGGTTATTGGCTGGGGTCCGATCATTGTGGCTCCTGTGATTCTGACTTCGTCGTTCTGTTCTTTTAGAGATTGGCGAGCACCATGGATCTTGAGTTCTGGGTTGGATTATCTGCCTTTGGATCCCATTACCAGGAGGATTCGTGGATAGGGGTGTGGACAGATGGCAGCATCGAGTACGTACCACCGCGCACTGCGTTACATTGATCGTCTGGTTCTGATTCTGTATGCCGCGAGTGCGTAGTGATGAGCGTTGGAGGTGCAGCATTTCAAACCCCCACTGATCAGGATATTGACCTGTCCAGAACAATATCTAGATATCACTATTACTGTATTCCAGCAGGTGGCACCACCTAATAGTTTCACTTTCTCCCAGCAGGTGGCACCACCTAATAGTTTCACTTTCTCCCAGCAGGTGGCACCACCTAATAGTTTCACTTTCTCCCAGCAGGTGGCACCACCTAATAGTTTCACTTTCTCCTAGCAGGTGGCACCACTTAATATTTTAACTTTCTCCTAGCAGGTGGCACCACTTAATAGTTTCACTTTCTCCCAGCAGGTGGCGCCTCAGAGCTAACATCTTTCAGTCCAGCAGGTGGCGCCTCAGAGCTAACATCTTTCAGTCCAGCGGGTGGCGCCCTAGAGCTAAAATCTTTCAGTCCAGCAGGTGGTGCCTCATAATAGCATTACTTCAGCTCAGTGATATATGATAATGTCATTAGTGAGTATTTTGATGATGATGAAGGAGAAGCAGAAGTGAAAGTAAGCGAGCGAAAGCCCTGTTATATAATAAGGAAGAGGGATATATTCAGAACAGAATGGAGAAGTGAAAGCGGTGAAAGTTCTTCTTACATTAATAGCAGCAGCCGGATGTTGATCCAGACAGATGGAAGATGGTCCGGAAGGGATGTTTTTTTCTTTCAGGGTCAGATTTCTCCCTTCCTGTGAATCAACAAAGGTAAAGACATGTAGCTCATATACAGTCAGGTCCATAAATATTGGGACATGGACACAATTCTAACATTTCTGGCTCTATACACCACCACAATGGATGTGAGATGAAACGGACAAGATGTGCTTTACCTGCAGACTGTCAGCTGTAATCTGAGGGATTTACATCCAAATCAGGTGAACGGTGCAGGAATTACAGCAGTTTCCATATGTGCCTCCCACTTGTTAAGGGACCAGAAGTAATGGGACAATTGTCTTCTCGGCTGGTCCATGGCCAGGTGTGTGTTATTCCCTCATTATCCCAATTACTATGAGCAGATACAAGGTCCAGAGGTCATTTCCAGTCTGCTATTTGCATTTGGAATCTGTTGCTGTCAACTCTCAAGATGAGATCCAAAGAGCGGTCACTATCAGTGAAGCCATCATTAGGCTGAAAAAACACAACAAACCCATCAGAGAGATAGCAAAAACATTAGGCACGGCTAAAACAACTGTTTGGAACATTCTTAAAAAGAAGGAACGCACCGGTGAGGTCAGCAACACCAAAAGACCCAGAAGACCACGGAAAACAACTGTGGTGGATGACTGAAGAATTCTTTCCCTGGTGAAGAAAACACCCTTCACAACAGTTGGCCAGATCAAGAACACTCTCCAGGAGGTAGGTGTATGTGTGTCAAAGTCATCAATCAGGAGAAGACTTCACCAGAGTAAATACAGAGGGTTCACCACAAGATGTAAACCATTGGTGAGCCTCAGAAACAGGAAGGCCAGATTAGAGTTTGCCAAACGACATCTAAAAAAGCCTTCACAGTTCTGGAACAACATCCTATGGACAGATGAGACCAAGATCAACTTGTACCAGAGTGATGGGAAGAGAAGAGTATGGAGAAGGAAAGGAGCTGCTCATGATCCTAGGCATACCACCTCATCAGTGAAGTGCCATGGCGTGGGCATAGATGGCTGCCAATGGAACTGCTTCTTTTGTATTTATTGATGATGTGACTGCTGACAAAAGCAGCAGGATGAATTCTGAAGTGTTTCGGGCAATATTATCTGCTCATATTCAGCCAAATGCTTCAGAACTCATTGGACGGCGCTTCACAGTGCAGATGGACAATGACCCAAAGCATACTGCAAAAGCCACCAAAGAGTATTTTAAGGGAAAGAAGTGGAATGTTCTGCAATGGCCAAGTCAATCACCGGACCTGAATCCGATTGAGCATTTCACTTGCTGAAGACAAAACTGAAGGGAAAATGCCCCAAGAACAAGCAGGAACTGAAGACAGTTGCAGTAGAGGCCTGGCAGAGCATCACCAGGGATGAGACCCAGCGTCTGGTGATGTCTATGCGTTCCAGACTTCAGGCTGTAATTGACTGTAAAGGGTTTGCAACCAAGTATTAAAAAGTGAAAGTTTGATTTATGATTATTATTCTGTCCCATTACTTTTGGTCCCTTAACAAGTGGGAGGCACATATGCAAACTGCTGTAATTCCTGCACCGTTCACCTGATTTGGATGTAAATACCCTCAAATCAAAGTCTGCAGGTAAAGCACATCTTGTCGGTTTCATTTAAAATCCATTGTGGTGATGTATAGAGCCAAAAATGTTATAATTGTGTCGATGTCCCAATATTTATGGACCTGACTGTATCTCTGGTGACAGTATACGGAGCCCTGCTGGGGGCGCTCCTCATCAGGTTCTGGACAATTCTGGGTGTCCCATTCATACAGTGTCTCCATTACCTGAACTGTCATTGGTGCGGCTAGAGCTGGAACCTCACAGATCTCCTGACCAGGGGGTCAAAAAGTTAGGCTTGTTTGGCGGGAGTTCCTCTGGAATGTAATGTTCTGCTCATGTTACACCAACAAAGGCCATGAAATGTTGGAGTCTTGGGTCGGGTCAAGTGCACATTTTCTCTACTGCTGAACCGCTGAGTTCTCCGATTTCTCCCTCCATTGTCAGGTCCGTTCGAGAAGGATCTGGAACCTGCGCTAAATTCAGCCGTCGCCTGATCCTGGAGAATTGTTATAAGGAGATGTTCTGGATCTGTGAAAAGGACGGCTAGTGTTCGCTGAATCCTTAGCCTGAAGGAGAAGATCCCGAAGCTCCTGCTTGGAATATTTCTTATACTTCTATGTAACTGCTGTAAATATGGAGCTTTAGTGAAGGCAGTAATAAGGTGGTGGTGATATTCGAAGGTCTCTGCATCAATCCCATCATGCATCATAAGACATCATATATAGACAGTGGTAGGAGACATTAGGAGAGATTTACCCATCCAAATATGAAAGAATTCTGCCACAATCAGTAAATTATGTACAGTCATGAGAAAAAACGTCCATTATTGCTTCATTTTTAGTGAATAGATAATAACCCAGTGGAATGTGCTATGTGGTTTGCTTCATCTGAGGTCGAGCTTACTTATTACTAGGACTAGTGTTGAGCGAATCGAAGCTGAGGAGGTGGAATTTGATCAAAAGTTTAGGAGAAATTCGATTCGCACCTTGATTCTCTAATTGGGGTGAAATTGCGTTATAATTAAGGATAAGCGAATTTAATATTTTGAAGTCTGAGTTTGTGTTGTGGTATTTACTGAATTGCGTTATGGATTCCGTTACCACGAACCATAACACAATTCCATGACGGAATGCATAACGGAATGCCTTAGAGGCATTCCGTTATTCATTCCGTCATAATAGAAGTCTATGGGCTGCAAAACGGAACAGTTTTGCATCCAATAGACTTCTATTATGACGGAATGAATAACGGAATGCCTCTAAAGGCATTCCATCATGGAATTGTGTTATGGTCCGTGGTAACAGAATCCATAACGCAATTCACCTTTTACCACCAAACGAAGTGTGAACGAATTTCATAAGCGGAAATTCACTCATCTCTAGAGATGACTCCAGCATAACGTAAACTGGACGGATCTGTTATGCAGACCATAGACTTCTATTAGGACGGAATGAATAACGGAATGCCTCTAATGCATTCAGTTATGCATTCCATCATGGAATTGCGTTATGGTCCGTGGTGACAGAATCCATAACGCAATTCACCTTTTACCACCAAACGAAGTGTGAACGAATTTCATAAGCAGAAATTCATTCATCTCTAGAGATGACTCCAGCATAACGTAAACCGGACAGATCCGTTATGCAGACCATAGACTTCTATTATGACGGAATGAATAACGGAATGCCTCTAAGGCATTCCGTTATGCATTCCGTCATTGAATTGCGTTATGGTCCGTGGTAACAAAATCCATAACGCAATTCAGTAAATACCACAACACAAACTTCAAAATATGAAATTCGCTCATCCCTAGTTATAATACTACTGCTATTTTACTGTTACAGTACAGTATGTCGGACAGACAGGTGCCAGGGCCTTCTAAGGGAATAGGCAGTGGCCAAAATGTTTCTGGAGCTGGCAGAAGTAGCAGCAGAAGAAGGGGTGGCAGCAGCAGTCGCAGCGACAGGCCTGAGCTGCTAGTGTCATCTAGCAGTCATGTCTTGACCAGCAACACAGCGTTCCTTGACTCGGTCTTCAACATCATCTCAACTGACATCAGACACCCCCAGCCAGGAGTCGATGGGTTCCTCTGACACCACGCTTAGTTGGTATGGCCCAGGAACAAGCTCTATGCCCCTAAATCTCCTGACCCTGCATCTTGTTGTGTTCCTTCTGCTCAGGAAGCATTGTAGGTATCATCTCTACTCCACTTTTCAGTGAGGACGAGCTTCTACACTGCGTGCAGAATTATTAGGCAAATGAGTATTTTGACCACATCATCCTCTTTATGCATGTTGTCTTACTCCAAGCTGTATAGGCTCGAAAGCCTACTACCAATTAAGCATATTAGGTGATGTGCATCTCTGTAATGAGAATGGGTGTGGTCTAATGACATCAACACCCTATATTAGGTGTGCATAATTATTAGGCAACTTCCTTTCCTTTGACAAAATGGGTCAAAAGAAGGACTTGACAGGCTCAGAAAAGTCAAAAAATAGTGAGATATCTTGCAGAGGGATGCAGCACTCTTAAAATTGCAAAGCTTCTGAAGCGTGATCATCGAACAATCAAGCGTTTCATTCAAAATAGTCAACAGGGTCGCAAGAAGCGTGTGGAAAAACCAAGGCGCAAAATAACTGCCCATGAACTGAGAAAAGTCAAGTGTGCAGCTGCCAAGATGCCACTTGCCACCAGTTTGGCCATATTTCAGAGCTGCAACATCACTGGAGTGCCCAAAAGCACAAGGTGTGCAATACTCAGAGACATGGCCAAGGTAAGAAAGGCTGAAAGACGACCACCACTGAACAAGACACACAAGCTGAAACGTCAAGACTGGGCCAAGAAATATCTCAAGACTGATTTTTCTAAGGTTTTATGGACTGATGAAATGAGAGTGAGTCTTGATGGGCCAGATGGATGGGCCCGTGGCTGGATTGGTAAAGGGCAGAGAGCTCCAGTCCGACTCAGACGCCAGCAAGGTGGAGGTGGAGTACTGGTTTGGGCTGGTATCATCAAAGATGAGCTTGTGTGGGCCTTTTCGGGTTGAGGATGGAGTCAAGCTCAACTCCCAGTCCTACTGCCACTTTCTGGAAGACACCTTCTTCAAGCAGTGGTACAGGAAGAAGTCTGCATCCTTCACGAAAAACATGATTTTCATGCAGGACAATGCTCCATCACACGCGTCCAAGTACTCCACAGCGTGGCTGGCAAGAAAGGGTATAAAAGAAGAAAATCTAATGACATGGCCTCCTTGTTCACCTGATCTGAACCCCATTGAGAACCTGTGGTCCATCATCAAATGTGAGATTTACAAGGAGGGAAAACAGTACACCTCTCTGAACAGTGTCTGGGAGGCTGTGGTTGCTGCTGCACGCAATGTTGATGGTGAACAGATCAAAACACTGACAGAAACCATGGATGGCAGGCTTTTGAGTGTCCTTGCGAAGAAAGGTGGCTATATTGGTCACTGATTTGTTTTTGTTTTGTTTTTGAATGTCAGAAATGTATATTTGTGAATGTTGAGATGTTATATTGGTTTCACTGGTAAAAATAAATAATTGAAATGGGTATATATTTGTTTTTTGTTAAGTTGCCTAATAATTATGCACAGTAATAGTCACCTGCACACACAGATATCCCCCTAAAATAGCTAAAACTAAAAACAAACTAAAAACTACTTCCAAAAATATTCAGCTTTGATATTAATGAGTTTTTTGGGTTCATTGAGAACATGGTTGTTGTTCAATAATAAAATTAATCCTCAAAAATACAACTTGCCTAATAATTCTGCACTCCCTGTAGAGGACAGTTAGCAGCTACTGCCCAGCCAAGATGTGACTGTTGAGGGTGACATCAGTGACGTACAGACAGTAGTCAATGATGATGTAGCCTATCGTATGCGGGAGCCAGTTGAAGAGGGGACTTCATCATCATCAAGGGGTGAGGGCGGTAGTGTGGCCATGTGTACAATCTGTGGACAGAAGGTGAACAATGTTGGCACCACAGCCATTCATCAACACATGGAGCATCAGCATAAAGTGGCCTGGGAAAACCGTGGAGCTAATGTAATGGAACAGCCTGAGCAATCTCCTAGCAGCCCGCACCACTTTTCCAGAAGTCAAGGCCCCACCAACTCAGCAGAAGGAAGCTGTGTTTCCTTCTCATCATCTACTGGTCCTGATGCTCCTCTTAGTCACTCATTTCGCCAGCAATCGATCACCGAGGTGATTGCAAAAAGACAACAGTATGCGTGCACTCATCCAATGGTGCAGAAGCTGAATGTGCTCCTGGCCAAGTTGCTGGTGCTGCAGTCCCTCCCTTTCCATGTGGTGGACTCTACACCTTTCATACAACTGATGGCTTGTGCTGAGCCAAGGTGGAAAGTTTCAAGCTGTCACTACTTCTCTAAACAAGCTTTACCAGCCGTGCACAAATATGTTGAGCAGAAGGTGGGCCAGTCGATCCTGTCAGTGTCTGGTACAATTCATGGCAGTACAGATGTCTGGAGCTGTAATTATGGTCAAGGACAATATCTGTCCTTTACAGACCACCAGCAACTTGGCCATATAACAGCAATGCCGCCTCCACGTCCTCAAGCTATGATTCCTGCACCAATCTCCACTCTAGACACAATTAGGAGTGCTCCTCCAGCATACCACCTGTGCAGAGCATGGTGGTGGCACACCAGGGAGGAACTGCTTCACATCCTTCAACAAGAAATCAAATCTTGGCTATTTCCTCACCAACTACAGATTAGAACCATGGTCACCAATAATGGAAAAAACATTGTGTCAGCGTCAAGGAGGGCTGACCCATGTGCCCTGCATGGCGCACGTCTTTAATCTGGTTGCAAAGCGGTTCCTGAAGTCTTCCACCCAACTGCAAGACATCTGGAAAATGGCCAGGAAACTATGCATGCACTTCAGCCACTCTTACACAGCAAAACACACTCTCCTTGAGCTGCAAAAGCAGAATAGCGTTCCCAAACATTGCCTCATTTGTGATGTTTCCACATGTAACGGACCGTTTCAGCAGACAAGGGGTTAAAATCCGTTTAGGTGATAGGCCCCTTTCTGAGAGACAGGCACAGCTACTGCAGGACACCAACCTCCCGAACTGGATACAAAGTAGCACTCCAAACTGGAACCTCACGAATAGCTGCTAGCAGACAAACAGGAATCAGCTTACACTCCTGGCAATCAGTCTCCAACAGCATACAGCGGATCCCCCCAATAACGAGACAAGGCTCCGTGTTGAGGGTCAAGCAGTGGTCTGACTGTACTTCACGTACAGCCTCTTTTATTCATAAACCACAAACATAGTACTGCCCACAGGGGTTTGAAATGCAACCAATCAGTAATTTACAACACATACAATGTAAGTACAGCAACAAATCGTTCACGCCCCCAGAGGACCAGAAGGGAGACTGACATAGGACAGATATGCAGCACTGTAGGATACACAGAGACAATACATCCCCACAATGCATCATGGTTTCCTCCTCTCTGCCCTGGAGACACCCGAGGCGTAATCCAATTATCTCTCAAGACAAAGAGAAGTCACCAATACACATGTGCAGACAACAGAACAGAAATCACCATTTAAACATACAATGTCACAACCCTTTGCAATACACAGACATTTAACATCCCACAATGGCACGACTTATACCAGGAGTTCAAGTGAGTTCAAGTCCTTTGTGAACAAATGAGGCCTGGCTGATGAGAGGGCCCATAATCCTGGGGCAAGAGGCCAGCAGCTAGGCCCCTCCAAAACCCAGTGGCGAGGTTGGTTTCGCCACACCACACATTATAATTCCATCCTCCACATGTTGGACGGACTATAGGAGCAAAGGAAGGCCGTGAACAACTTTTTGATGATGCAGCTGGACAGGACTACCCCCTGGTGTAACTTCTACGTTAGCCAGTGGTAGCTCATGTGTGACACCTGCCATTTGCTCAGTCCCTTTGAGAAGGCCACTCTATTTGTCAGTCACTAGGACTACAGGTTGTGTGTCTAGCTTACCCCCTGCAAGGGGAAGAAAGCAGGCCTCTTCCCTGCCAGACAGGCCCTGCCTGTGAGTTCTACATGGTTGCGTGTCCCCTCCTGGGCTTGCATTTCCTAAAAGCCAAGCTGAGGAAGCTTGAAGCCAGGAAGAAGTTTTCCTAGAATTACAGTGAGAGTCAGACTACAGAGAGCTAAGTTGCAGCCTACAACAGAAAGCTAAAGGAAAAGTTCCTATTTAAGCCAGCCAACATAGCAGAGCTGAGAGAGTTCAGTTCTAGCAGAGCTGAGAGTATTTGCCTGCCAGAACTTCATGCCCAAGCTTGCTGGAAACCAAGACCAAGTCTGTAAAACTGTTTGAAGAAATGTTTCTGCAAAGTAAACTGTTAACTACTTCAATACAAAGTCTGGACTCAATTATTCCTTCATCATCCAAGTTAATCACCCCTTTTGCACTGCAACGGACGACTATGTCTGGGATCCAAGGATATCCAGGTAGGAGCACCGTGACACGTGCATACAACACCTTCAGGGAGATTGTAGGTCTCTCTACACCACTCTGGAAATCCTACATCTGGGTACCAACATCACTATACTTAAAGGGGACTCCATGTCCTCGTTGATTCAATACAACTGGCATCACGACAACTTGCTCTATCAGAGGGACATATATCGTAAAAACCTCTTAAACGGTAAGGGATACCCCAGACGCTGGCAAACGCCCGCTGCACAAGCATTTAGACATGCATGGTCACTTGGTGCGCCGGCCAATCACAGCCAATACTAGGCATGACTGATGGCTTCCAAGTGCCCACAGCTTAATTGCTTGATGATTGGTTGTGCTGCAGCCTTTCAACAAGCTTTATTTAAAAACTGATTCTACTTGCAAGATATTCCCACCAAGGCTTCGTCCTGGTGACTGAATGATACAAACAGGAAATTAATTGAGCAGAGACTTGGGTAATATTTCTCCACTAATGACACCCCTCTAATTTCCACGCCGCTGCTTTCGGAGAACTAAGCATATAAAATCTCTATTGCTGCAAATTTCCCCATTTGTGCACCTACATAAAAGGTCTCGCTCTCCTGAGGCATGAAATACCCTTGCTTCCTTCCTTAAATATTCTGCCCACAGAGATAAAAGTTCTACGGTTCTCTTTAATAAGTTGCGGTCACAGAGGAATAAATCCTTTATCCCTGCTATATGCTGTAGAGTCCGATTTACCATCACCCCGTCTGTAGCTCAGGAATTCCTCGCTATATGATCTGGAGGGAAGCGTTTCTTTGATGGCCCCCCCTACACAACCCCTAGACATGTTAATGGGCTCCTTTCTAGGTTCTATTCAGTTTCCCACTCTAACAGAGTCTGCCAAATCTCAACTGTTCACGCCATTCACTTGTGATGAGGTTAACAAGGTATTAGCTACAATTGTGTCTGGTCTCCTATTATAAGAAGTTTAGTGACACCTTACTACCCCATTTTGTTAAGGTCTGCAACTTCCTGATGCGTTGGGCTGCTCTTCCTCCAGACAGCCTATATCACTATACTCCCAAAAGAGGGGAAGGACCCAGAATTATGCGGTAGCTACAGGCCTAACTCCCTCTTGAACACAGTCACTGCATAGCTACATACTTGCCGCGGATTGTGGGGGAGGGGCAGATCGGCTTTGTCCCGGGTCGTGAGGGTAAACACAACATCTTACATGCCATTCACATTTCGAAAAAACTGAACTCTCCGTTAGTCCTTTGTGGCATCGAGAAGGCATTCGATAGGGTCAATTGGCAATTCATGCATAAGGTGCTTGATGCCTTTTGTTTTCGGCTAATTTCGTTACTGCCATATTCACTTTATACTCATCACCTTCTGCCCAATTCAAGTTTATGGGACGCCTTCTGATCCTTTTATTGTTAGAAACAGAACAAGGCAGGGCGGCCGTCTCTCCTACGCTATTTGTGCTAATACTCGAGACTCTACTCTTTAAATTTAGACAATTCAAATCAATTTAAGGTCGGTCTGTGGGTCGACCCACACAAAATGGCTGCCTTCTCAGGTGATCTGCTACTTATAATATCCAACCCAATGGAGGCTTTTCCCTGGGTTTTCAACACCCATGGGGCTTTAGGGTATGTTTCCAGCTTTAAGATAAATTATAAAAAAAATTGGAGGCCCTGGGAGTGTCCATCCTGTTAAGCTCCTCACCCCCTTCCATTGGCCTCCCACTGCCACTAAATATTTAGGGGTTATGCTACCAGCCAGTCTGTTTGAATTACGCCCCTTCTCACTAAGGTGCGATCCTTTTTATCAGGGTTTTCTGTCCGTCTGTTTTCGTGGCTGGGCAGGAAGAACCTCTTTACCACAACTTTTACATACATTCCGCTCTCCACCTTTCCTTACCCGGATTATATCTAGACAAATTAAAGTCACTATTCATTAGATTTATATGGGCCCACAAGAAGTCTCGACTACCATAGTCATTACTAATCTTTAGACGGCGTCAAGGAGGTATCTCTCTGCCAGCACCTTCCTCTTCTATTTATATGGATATGGAATTGGCTCTTTTGGGCAGGAAATTAGGATATTGAGTGAACTCACAAGGGGTACTATCACCACCTGCTCTCACACTATGGCCTTGAATATGGGGTGGGGTCTTATATCCCACCTAACACTTGCGGTAAAGTGTAAAGAGATGTTATCTCCCTCGATTCCCCATGTCTCTTCCATTTGGTCCTCAGTCTCCTCACTCCAGGTGTGGAAATAAGCTAATGTCTCTGCTAACTATTCCACGGCTCTGTATCGGGTGCCGCCCCTCTTCATCATCCTCTCCCCGAGGAACTAAGATGTCATTCAGACAATGGTTGTTGAATCTATATGTAAACTGTTTAAAAAATCCACACACCTCCCACTTCCTGACCATTCATGGCTGGAAAATTATACTCTACTGCCTTCCCTCCCACCAAAATGCCTCTTTATTATCTATAGACAGCTAGTTCTGGAACAAGCACCTCCTAAACCCTAGTTTTTTGAAGCATGGGAATGCGAACTTGGGATATCTCTCCCACCCACTGATCAGGATTTTGTGCTATCACATTCTAATAGGATTTCCAGATGCAATTGGGTTCAACAGAACTCCTATAAAATAATACAGTATCTAGGTGGTATATCACAGGAACCTCCTCCCCTCCGATCAGTGTTGGAGATGTAACGCTAACACAGGTACCATTTCTCACATATGGTGGTCGGCTCGTTCCGGAGAGATGTGGAAACCATGATCAATGATGGTTGCTCACTCTAAATGACTCTCATGACCCCCCTAGTACTCCGCTGGCTTCTCCAAAAGAGCTTTACGCCCTCTAAAAATAGCTTGGCTACTCACATGATTGCTGCTGCTAAACTTCTAATACCTCTGAAATGGAGGGACACTGAACGCCCCTCCATTTCTATGTGGTACCCTAAGCTACAACATATATGCCGCATGGAGGCATGGGTGGGATGGGAAAATAAGAACAGAAGGGCCTATCTGACTGTCTGGCAACCCTGGCTACATGACGTGAAAAAGCCATCTGTAGCACCCGATACTTCTCCTGGTTCATCTACTGTGGGCTAATGGGATTAGCCTCTTTTCTTCTCTACTAATGGGTAGACATAAGCGGCTTACTCAAAGATATCTCTGACATATCTGACATAGTGTGACCATTTTAATTGTTACATTGCTTATGTTCGTATTAAAACAAACAAGAATTGGGAAAGAAAAACTGAGAAGAAGAAGAAGAAGAATTGTGTGTGTGTGTGTGTGTGTGTGTGTAGAATAGGGAGAGGGAGGGAAAGCTGTCAGCCAGTGAGTGAGCAGTGAGGATGGAAGGATGTGGGGCAAGGGACCTTAAATGTATTACTCTGCAGGTGTAACGTGTATACTTACTTCAATGTCTCACTTTGGTCAGTAGAAGGCAGCAAAGGATAACATGCTATAAGTCTACATGAGCTGCCTGTAAGAGTAATATGAATAACCTGTTTTGTTTACAAAGTTGGTAATTAGCTAATTTATGGGCTGTTTTTGACCCCCTACAAGTGAGATAGCAGACTGTATATGCAGGTTTGACACTGCACTGAGCAAGTGAGTTATTGCATCACACTTTCCCTGTAAGGGGAGGGGTTTCCTGGAAGAGCAGGAAGTGGACAGATGGAGGTTGTGCTTGGTGCTGCTAGAGACCAGAAGAGAGCTTCTCTGCAGATTCTGGAAGGGAATGGACCGGCTCAAGGTGGAGATTGGAAACATCACGAAGGGGAGGTTTGCAGCGACAACCCCAGGAGTGTCGTGTCTGTAGGATCCAGTTCTGGAGTGGACCAGGAAATAAGATAAAGCACCAAGAACCTGCTCAAGGAACTGTAAGTGCGGCTGTGCTGCGTCACTTTGCACCACACTGGTAAAGGGGCATTTGGACAGACAAATACGCTCCAAGTACAGTTGCATTGCGGTGTACTGGCTGCAAGCTAATGCATAGCCCTAAGGGACTCCTACGCTGACACCTTCCTATCTCACTGGCTGCTCATAAGGTGTTATATACTGGGAGCTGGAGTAAGGATTACAGCTGCAATCAAAGGGACAGACATCATTTACCTGTGGAGTACAAATAGGGAAGTCTGATTTAAAGAGACAATTATTTGTAGTGGATGGCACTCCTCAGTGTAGCTTTCGGTGCTCAGTGGTAAATTCAATGGCCAGTGTCATATGATTTATTCTTGGGATGGACAATAAATGAATTATCCTTGATCATTTCAAATACGAGTGCCGTGGTCTTTACTCACATCCTGATTTAAAGAGACAGACATTTACCGGTGGATTACAAATAGTATTGTGCAATACTTAGGGTGCACCCCAACGAGGAACTCGTCCAGGAACATACAAGTGCAGCTAAGCTGCTTAATGGACTTTGGTGAAAACATCACATTTACTGGTTTATTGTTAGACAGTGTTACATTCACTGTTGGTTTATTCTGTTATCAATCTGTTTTATATCTGTCACGGCTGAGGATGGGGGAAATCCTCAGCCGTGTGGAGCCGGGTGATGTTATGGCTGCTTGACCAAGAAGACAGGATTAGGGAGCAGGTCACCTCCTAAACGCATCCCTAACCTGACCCTGACTCCTAACTACATGAGCCAACCTTGATGGTAGGAGGGCTCATGCTCCGGAACCTAGAAGTCCCTGCTAGCCCTCAAGATGGCCCTAAGCTAGGAGCTGAGTAAGACAACCCACTCCTCCTAGACACGGAGGAGCAGGAGTCTCAACGGCCAAGCTGCTGGAAAAGGGGAAACATAAACAGCCTATGTATATGGCAGGTGCTGCACTAGTTCCAGCCACCTGCCACAGCCCTGCTGACTGGATCCGTGTGCAGGAAAGCTGAAGTCCACAAATAGCAGACAGACGTCAGCACAAACTCATCCACACACCGGAACCCAGATACATGGCAGCACTGAATAGTACAGGAAAACATAAACATAAACTATGACCACAGTGGTGGCTCTCACAGGCGGATGGAAAACACAGGAGGCTGCTTCAGCTAGCAAGACTGAAGCAACCTCCTGAGCCCTGCTAGAGAGAGGGTCTATATAGGCCCAAGTGGCCACACCCAAGGGTTGGACACACCCAGTGACATCACACACACATTGGGAAGGAAGTTAACCCTTCCAGTACCACAGAAGGGAAAGACACATAAATGGGAAGTGCACACAATACATACAACGTGCATAACACACACACCTAACATAAATGCAGCGTACTCAAGTTAGGTTTAGAAATGTTCCTGGGTGTTGTAGTGCAATAGACACTAACCTGGGACGGCTGACTCTCTGCAAGGGCCGGTGATGATAAGAAATGTTCGTGACGCCAGTGCCAATTAAACGGTGGCACGCCGTTTGCTGATAGCAGGAATAACTGAGGAACCACGTGATGTTAAAGCAGAACTCCAACTTTAGTAGTCATCATATAGGGACATTAACGGAAGCGCAGTTCCTTTGCAGACAGTTGATTTTCAATACAGTTGATGCAGGCAATATATGTATAGCAAGGTGACTTTAGAGTGTTAAACACAGGACTTGCAGTACAGGCAGCTTGCACTCTATTCCTGACTGATCCTGGAACATATAAACTCTTCTCCAAGGCCCGATGCCCTAGCTCTGGCGTATATCCTTGGTTTTCTAATTATAAAGTACCTCCTCTGTTGTCTTGAGTACCTCTTGCTTTTCTGGACTTTGCCTCTGTCTCTCTCTCAGCTTCCTCAGGCTCTTTAACTGAGGTGTTCCTGCTTCTGCATATGGGATCTCAGGAGGGGAACCTTCTCCTTGAATCTGGAACCCGGTTACAGGGACTGCAATACCCTCTCCTGGTCTGCAGGCTTCCGGCCTGGACTTGACTCTGACATAGTCTAAGCTCCAACTACCCACTTTCCTCTCCCTGACTGGGCCTTATATAGTCTAGGGCTCCCTAGCTCCCTCTAATGACTAAGAGCTGGAATGACACCCCTAGCAGGCCTGTACATGCACACTTCAAAGTAACAGGGAAATACATAGCATTACATTCAATTACATTTTATGACCAACCTCCCCATAAATAAGGGGAAACGACAGCACAACAAGTGACCCTTTTGTAGTAACGGGCATTACCGTCCCCGTACACTACATACCCCACTGCTTTAAGCTGAGTACGGCCTCGTACTCCATCAGGGCTCGCCCAACTGGAATCTCTACCTGAAACAGAAAAAGACACATGCAGGCATACATATATGTAGTTCATCTGCATTTACAGTAATATTAGGTCCAATTGATAAAGGTGAAGGGTGGTGACAAGGGGCGTCGTTCTCTTCTCTCAGGATAGTGAATGGAACTGGGGCGCTGACCTGGCACAGCGTAACATTATCACCAGGATAGTCCATATGTGCAAATTGTCCTTAATAGAACAGCAAGAAAAGATAAAACAGTATAAAAGTTCTTGGAGGCTCAAAGAACAAATATGAGTCCGTACCCAGGTTATTTTCCTATTAAATCACAGAGGCTCTCGTGCGGTGGAGTCCATCTCTGGGCACTTTTCCTTGGAGTTCCGTTGCACAATAAAATGACAGCAAAAAAAAACAAGTGCTGTGATACCCCTGATCAACCTGAAAAGGGGGTAAAGGGTAAAAGGTGCAACAACGGAACAGGCACAACTTGGTGTGGGATAGCAAAAGCAGGCAGGAGGTCCTGGAACAAACTGGCTTTGTTGACTTTGATATTTCAGTGGTTGACATCTACCACTGAGCCGTGGGTAACTGGCAGCAGCAACAAAAGGCCAGGAAACATAGGACTCCTGTCCTGGAAGGGTTAAGTTATCAACATAATTCTTTGGAAACATAAATCAAAGGCCTAGCAGGCTGAGTTACAGAGGCATGTCATAATCACCCGGCCCTGCTGGCAAATATGGCCTGTAGTAGTCCTCTACAGGAGGATGTGCCCACATCACAGTGTCAGGGGGCAGCTGCAAAGTGAAAGGTCCCCTGATAGGTATTGGCCCCATAGGCCTAGGGGTAAACCCTCTTGTGGACCGTACCGGTCCCGGCATAATGATTGTGGGTTGTAGTGAACTTGGTACCGCCGCCGCAAGCGGTCCGGTGGGCTCTGTGCAGCAACTCACAGGAATAATGGGTCTTCCTTGGGGCCTTGACGGAGCAACATTAGCAGACGGTGGTTTATGGGTGGTGACAGGCACCCTTACCTCGTCCTTCTTCGGCGGCATCCGGATCCTGGCGGTCGCGATCTTGCGCAGCTCCCGCAACTTCTCCTCCAGCCGGACAATCTGGTCACCGATGCTTTCCGTGTCGGAGTCGCTGTCATCTGCTGGCGCCGCCGGCGCAGGTTCAGTCAACGATACCTCGGACGCGGCCTCTGCAGGTTCTGGTGGCGCATCGGGTCTCCTACCCTTCCGGATATTCTCGAAGGTAACGCTAAGTCCTTTTAAGTTCTCCATGTCCTGGATGGTTTTCTCCCGGCGAGGCAGCTCGGGGGAAGGGTAGGGGCTCACCCATTTTTCCAACACGGTTGGCTGCCAGAAGACATTAGGCCCAATGAAGGAGCTCCGCTCCTGGAAGGCGTGATGGGCCGGCTCTGGAGAGCGTTTAAGTTCCCGCTCGCAGCCAGAGTAGTCTTCTTCTGCCTCCCAGTCCTCAGGTTCTCGCTTGGGACGGGTCACGGCAGTTGCATATGGGCCTCTCAGGCTCTCGGCAGGGGTGAACTCCACTTCCTCTCCCTCGCGGAGGCTATGTTGATACGAAGGGAGGTAGTCTCGCTTGACAGATCTCCTGTTGACGTATAAGTCTCTGCCAGTTAGGTAATCTTGTATGAACCCGTAGCCACGGGTTTTGTCAAAGGACACCACCAACCCCTTTCTCCTTTCCAGGCGGGGTTGGGTGTTGGTGTGTCGTTCATGAATAGTCTTGGTCAATTCCTCATAATATATTTTAGTCTTTGTATTCCGCTTTATAGCGGCCTCTCGGATCTCTGCCATTAATGAAGACCACTTGAAAGAGGGCTGAAAGAAGTCTCTCCAAGAGCCATAATGATGCTCCGGTTCTTTCCCCAGTGGCGGGCAGGCGGGTTTCTCCGGTCCCGGAGAGTAGGCCGGTGGAGCCTCCTCTGGCTCTACACCAATATCCATGTTCGGTATTTCAGGCGCGGACGTGGCAGCAAAGCAGTGCTCACTCTCCAACATGCTCGATCCTTCTCTGGAGAGCGACAGGGTGGCGCCAATAAGTTCAGCCAGATCCTCTAATTGCACTGGGAGGCCGCCCCCCAGGTATTCCAGTATATGGAAGGCGGAGTCCATGCTGGCAGACATGCAAATGTCCAGGCAGGCTGTGGCGCCTGACCTTGAATCCTTTCCCGCTTTTTCATCAAAAAGGCGCCAATTTTTCCCGCATTTTCGGGATGAAGATGACGCAGCAGTAAATTCAGCAAGCTCAGCGGCCATCTTTAGCAAAAACCCGCTGTATATTCACTGACAGCAAGCAGGATGATAAAAAGTCCACAAAACCACACTCCAATGTGGCGATTTTCTTCCTCTTGATAGCGCAACACTGCACAGCGCTTTTTGGAGGTTTTAGGGACACTTTTGGTATCTTTTTCAGTCCACAAAGTCCACTTTAATAAAACAGGCAATTTGTCACTTTGGTCACAGGGCAACTGTATAAGGCACAAAGTTCACGCTTCTTGCACTATAAAGCGTGCGTATCCTGTTCGTGACGCCAAAAGAGAGGTGCAGCGTACTCAAGTTAGGTTTAGAAATGTTCCTGGGTGTTGTAGTGCAATAGACACTAACCTGAGCCGGCTGACTCTCTGCAAGGGCAGGTGATGATGAGAAATGTTCGTGACGCCAGTGCCAATTAAACGGTGGCACGCCGTTTGCTGATAGCAGGAATAACTGAGGAACCACGTGATGTTAAAGCAGAACTCAAACTTTAGTAGTCATCATATAGGGACATTAACGGAAGCGCAGTTCCTTTGCAGACAGTTGATTTTCAATACAGTTGATGCAGGCAATATATGTATAGCAAGGTGACTTCAGAGTGTTAAACACAGGACTTGCAGTACAGGCAGCTTGCACTCTATTCCTGACTGATCCTGGAACATATAAACTCTTCTCCAAGGCCCGATGCCCTAGCTCTGGCGTATATCCTTGGTTTTCTAATTATAAAGTACCTCCTCTGTTGTCTTGAGTACCTCTTGCTTTTCTGAGCTTTGCCTCTGTCTCTCTCTCAGCTTCCTCAGGCTCTTTAACTGAGGTGTTCCTGCTTCTGCATATGTGAACTCAGGAGGGGAACCTTCTCCTTGACTCTGGAACCCGGTTACAGGGACTGCAATACCCTCTCCTGGTCTGCAGGCTTCCGGCCTGGACTTGACTCTGACATAGTCTAAACTCCAACTACTAACTACTCACTTTCCTCTTCCTGACTGGGCCTTATATAGTCTAGGGCTCCCTAGCTCCCTCTAATGACTAAGAGCTGGAATGACATCCCTAACAGGCCTGTGCATGCACACTTCACAGTAACAGGGAAATACATAGCATTACATTCAATTACATTTTATGACCAACCTCCCCATAAATAAGGGGAAACGACAGCACAACAAGTGACCCTTTTGTAGTGACGGCCATTACCGTCCCCGTACACTACATAAAGGTTGCTAGGTGTGACCGCATGCCAGGGCAGCAAGCTGCCTAGCGACGCTCAGGCTGCTCTGCTGCAAAATACAACACTGGTTGCCCGCGGCAACCACAAGTGAGGCCACAGACAAGCGGCCCTCACCCGTGGTTGAACACCCATACAAAAATACAAAACCGCAGGCAACTGCATGCGGTAAAGGAGTCACGGTCATGGGCATGGCCGTGACAATATCTTCTCAGCTTCTTGTTCACTACATTGTTCAGTAAACTCAACTAAGAAAGAACCGTTGTCTGTGTCTATGTGGCATCGTGCACCCTCTGTACCTGTGGGCCCAACCCTCGGTCTTCTTTCAAGGAGCTGAGGCCGGGTGTGCCTGGCAGTGTCTTCTAGCTGCAGTTACTACCTTATAACTCAGCTGCAGCTGCGGCAGAACATCAAAAACAGGTGCCTGCAAGTACATCTCTTTTTTCCCCCATTTTAACAGAAAAACAGTTGTGTTTTATTTTTATTTTTTTGGGGGGGAAGGCGGAGGATAAGTTCAAAATTGTATAATTTGAAATCTCAGTGAAAAAATCTGAAATACTAGTCCAAAAAAACTGTGCCAGGGCATCTCCAGACAGATGGGGGGGTCGAGTGGAAATAGCAATATACATGTGTCTTACAATACAGAAGGTAGTGGATTATAACGATGAGTGATAGCATGAAATACTAGGCAGGAAGCCCTGTGTACACAGCTTGCATTGAGGAGTAAAGCCACAGACACTGCGGTATCGCACGCTTGTTGGAGAAACCCTTGTTCCGTCCACAGTCACCAGCTTACACAAAGCAGACCCGGGTCGGTAAGACTGATTGTGCACGCATCTTATAAAGTGTTGGTGCCTAGAATCCTAGAGACTGAGACCAGGCCTGTAGTCAGTTAGATAGGGTTTCTGTTTGTGTCAGTCCGCAAGTGTTGTCAACTGTTCATTACAAGGACTTCATGATTAAAAAGCCAGTTCACACCGGAGAGCTGAGAAACGTCACAACTAATTCAAGCCAGGCTGGTGTATTCAGGAGAAACACTATAGGCACGTGCTATATAATTAGTTATTGAGGGAATACTATAGCATGTAATAAGATGGTAAGCTGTTGTGCTGTACCGCAGGCTAGCCCGCACCATGCACCCAAATAATAGTTCCTGATTTAGGGGAAATAACAGGTAAGGTGTGGCTGTTATTTGAGCCCGCCAGCACAAGGATCTCAGTATGTAAATGTATTGTGTGTAACCAGCATCTGTGGTCACGTTCATTACCACATTTCAGTAAAATACGGTTTTGGCAAAAAACTGGTGTCTTAGTTGTTTTCCTCATTTGTGACTTCGCTGCATCCTGGGGAGGCCACCCCGGTACACGGCTCACAGCTACCTGCCTGCTGACCATCATCTTCCGTAAGGCTGCTGCCTCCATGATGCTGCTGCCTGCCAACATGTACCATATGGCTGCTGCTACCACTATTAACGCTACGCCACTGCTACTACTACCACTACTATTACTACTACTACTATTACTACCCATAAACACCCAATCTGCTGTCTTGTATGCTCCATGCTATTCTGCTTCTGCTGTCCCTACTATTACCCCCACGAGCATCTTATTACCCTACACTTTCCAGATCCACACTGCACTGCTGTTACTACTACAACCAGCACTACTACCACTATTACTACCAGAACTACCACTACTACTACCAGCACTACTACCACTATCATTACTACTACTACTACTATTACTACCCATAAACACCCAATCTACTGTCTTGTATGCTCCATGCTATTCTGCTTCTGTGGTCCCTTCTATTACCCCCACGAGCATTTTATTACCCTACTCTTTCCAGATCAACACTGTACTGCTGTTACTACTACTAATTCCTGATTCTAACCTCAGGTACGGTGTAGCTTCGTGGTACCGAGTTTACCACCAGAGCTTCCCTATCTTGCCAGGGCTTTATCAAGTTAATATGATAGTTCTGTTCGGGTTTTCTCTTCCCGGGCTGATGAACTAGATAGTTCACCTAGCTTATATTTTTAACAATTGTGAAGGGCCCTTGCCATTTTGCTAAGAATTTGCTCTCTACTGTGGGTATTAATACAAGCACCCGGTCCCCTGGGCTAAAATGACGCAGTTTCGCACCCGGGTTATATATTCTACTTTGGGCCTGTTGGGCTTGCTGCATATGTTCTCGAATCAAGGGCATGACTGCCTTGATCCGGTCCTGCATCTGTGACACATGCTCAATTATACTGCGGTACGGGGTAGATTCGTGCTCCCACGTCTCTTTAGCTATGTCGAGTAGCCCTCGGGGCTGCCTGCCATACAGAAGTTCAAAGGGTGAAAACCCCGTAAACGATTGCGGTACTTCTCGTATGGCAAATAGTAAATAGGGAAGTAGGCAATCCCAATCCCTACCATCCTTGGCAATCACCTTTCTTAACATGTTTTTCAGGGTTTTATTGAATCTTTCCACCAATCCATTCGTTTGCGGATGGTAGACTGAGGTTCGGATAAGCTTCACCCTGAATAGCCGACATAATTCTTTGGTCACCCTGGACATAAATGGGGTGCCCTGATCCGTTAAGATCTCTTTAGGGATCCCAACCCTACTGAACACCAGGACCAACTCCTTGGCTATGGTCTTTGCCGTCATATTTCTTAATGGAATAGCTTCTGGATATCTGGTGGCGTAGTCTAGGATCACCAGTATGTACTGATGTCCGCGAGCTGATTTCACTATAGGGCCTACCAGATCCATAGCTATTCGTTCGAATGGCACTTCCACAATGGGTAAGGGTACCAATGGGCTTCTAAAGTTAGGGGACGGAGATGTATATTGGCACTCGGGACAAGATGCACAGTAATCTCGTACCTCTGCTACTAGCCCTGGCCAAAAGAAACGCATTAAAATTCGTTCTTTTGTCTTTTCCATCCCCAGATGTCCCCCCAACAAATGACCATGTGCTAGATCCAAGACCATCTTCCTAAATGGCTTGGGAACTATCAGCTGTTCTACGATGTCTTCACCTTGCTTGTCTACCTGATACAGTAAGTTATTTTGCATCGCGATATGGGGATAAGCAAGCGTGACATCTGGGTAAACCAGAACACCATTTATTATTTTTACATTTTCCCGGGCCCGAACCAAAGTAGGGTCATTCAGCTGCGCTGTGGCAAAATTGTCGCGTGAAACCTTTATATCCGCTAAGACATTTTCAACCCTCTCCTCTGGCTCCCCACTTACATCAGTGGTTTCGGTGTCCCCTGACATTACATCAAAAGGAAACACGGCCTTATCAGGAGATGACAGAACCTCATGAAGAAGCTCAGGTTCTGTGACTCCTGTTGCCCTTTCTCCAGAGATCGTAACCACTGTTGGCTCTTTAACCCTTTTTTCCCACAATTCCCAGAAAAAAGGAAAATCCCTCCCCAGTATTACGTCATACATGAGAGTGGGTATTAACGCTACCTGACAGGTTACCTGGTTGAGCACAGTTCCTATGGTAACACGTGCCGTATTATACTCGCGAGTTTCCCCATGAATACAGGTGACCCCTACTGACTGGGTCTGTAAGCTATCGGAGTTTACCAAACTGGCTTTGACCAACGTGATCATACTGCCAGTATCCAGGAGAGCCTGCACCTCTCTCCCCTCTACTGAAACAGGACACAGATGTTTATCGACCCTTTCAGGGGTCCCAATAGAACAAACCCCTTGGGCAAACATCGATTTCGTATTTGGCATAGCACTCATATCACACTGCATGGGCTCTGAGTTTAACGGACAGTTAGCAGCAATATGTCCTGGTCCCTTACACCGGAAGCATTTGATAGGTTCTGGTCTCAGAAAGTCAGACTTGGACCTTTCGGAGCGTTCCGGCCAGAGTTCAGCTTTGGACCTTGTGTCCCTGTTAGGGGCCCCACCCCACGCAGGAGTACCCCCCTGCCGGGTACTTTCCTGGGTTAGGCGGGGCTTTTGTAGCAGGTCCTTTGCCGCAGCATATCTTTCCACCAGAGAGACCAACTCATCTGCGCTGTTAGGGTCACCGTGGGTAACCCACTTGCATATTTCAGGTGGAAGGGCTCTAAGATATCTGTCCACTACCACACGTTGGACAACCTCTGGAGCCGATAGAACATCTGGTTGTAACCACTTCTTGGTTAAGTGTACCAGGTCGTACATTTGGGAGCGAGCTGGTTTGTCTGCCTGAAAACCCCAATGGTGCACTCTTTGGGCCCGAACCGACAAAGTAACTCCCAGACGGGCCAAAATCTCCGCTTTCAGCTTACAGTAATCCTGAGCGTCGGCAGGATCCAAATCATAATAAGACTTCTGAGCCTCTCCACTCAGAAAGGGGGCTATCAACCCCGCCCACTGATCTAGTGGCCATCTTTCACGCTCAGCGGTGCGCTCAAAGGTCATCAAATAAGCCTCCACATCATCCGTGGCAGCCATCTTTTGTAGGTAGTTCCCAGCACATATGTCCTTCTTCCCCATGGGACCACTTTCAGTCGACCAAGGGGTCAGGTCTGAAAAGCGCTGCACCACCTCAGTCAAAGCAACACGATCTTTGTTTTGCATCTCGGTTAGAGCGGTAAGTTGCATTGCCATAGACCGCGCCAGATCCTCTGTCTGCCGATTAGCTTCTTGCTGCACTTTGTTTGCATGTTGCTGGGCTGCGGTGGCTTGCAGCAAAGCCTTTAACATATCCTCCATGTCAGGAGTCTCTCTGCAGCAATGTAGCAGGTTTTACCCAGGACATATACCTGTTCCCAAGTCCAGAAACAATTTGTATTCAGGCGTTACCCTTAGCAACCAGCTGTTCAAGGACCAGAAAAATTTCCAGCAGCAAGCCCCCTTTAACTCCACACAGTTTTTTTTTTTTTTTTAAGTATTCAGCAGCACCTGTTCCACTGAGCAAACGGGCTTCTGGCCCTTTAAGTTCCCACACAGCACTGCAGCATTCAGCTTTTCTGAGGTGTCGTTGCCCGCATCCTCCACCAATTGTGGCAGTCCGTTATTTAGCTCACCTTTCCAGAGGTGAAAAGGTAGGGGGATTAGTCAGATTATTTCGCAGAAGGAGACCTCAGGAGACAGAAGTGCATTTCATCTGGTGTCCTGCCAGCTTTATTTCACAGGTCGCATTAAAACACAAAAACATAGACGGAACACCTAGCCTTGTCCAGGCTCTAACTAAACAATAGGTCCCTCTCTAGGACATGGATGAGCTATCCGCAGTCCACCCAAAATAAGCACGCTGTCTGAACAGCAACCTGTGATACTTGCAGTTTGCAGGCTGTGGACCTTCAGGGTCCCTCAGTGAGATGTGGCTTCTCTCACTCCCAGGAAGTTCTGAGCAAGTGTGTGGACAGCCCCGTTATCGAGCAACTCCCCAGGTGCAGCTCATCAGGACCCAGGCTTAGGTTTTTTAACCCTTTCCTAAATAACTTTCTTCAGCATATGCTAAGAACCTGGGAGACACATATATACCCTCAATTACTTCACCCTGTGAGACACCACATTACCCATAAACACCCAATCTACTGTCTTGTATGTTCCATGCTATTCTGCTTCTGCTGTCCCTACTATTACCCCCGTGCCTCTTATTACCCTACTCTTTCCACATCCACACTGCACTGCTGTTACTACTACCACTATTACTACCAGAACTACTACCACTACTACTTCTACTACTACCAGCACTTCTCCTTCTACTACTACCAGCACTACTACCACTATTACTACCAGAACTACTACTTCTACTACTACCACTATTACTACCAGAACTACTACCAGCACTACTACCACTATTACAACCAGAACTACTACCACTACTACCAGCACTACTACCACTACTACAACTACAACTACTACTACCACTACTACAACTACTACTACCAGCACTACTACAACTACTATTACTACTACTACTATTACTACCCATAAACACCCAATCTACTGTCTTGTATGCTCCATGCTATTCTGCTTCTGCTGTCCCTACTATTACCCCCACGAGCATCTTTTTACCCTACACTTTCCAGATCAACACTGTACTGCTGTTACTACTACAACCAGCACTACTACCACTATTACTACCAGAACTACCACTACTACTTCTACTACTACCAGCACTACTACCACTATCATTACTACTACTATTACTACCCATAAACACCCAATCTACTGTCTTGTATGTTCCATGCTATTCTGCTTCTGCTGTCCCTACTATTACCCCCGTGCCTCTTATTACCCTACCCTTTCCACATCCACACTGCACTGCTGTTACTACTACCACTATTACTACCAGAACTACTACCACTACTACTTCTACTACTACTACTACTACCAGCACTACCACTATTACTACCAGAACTACCACTACTACTTCTACTACTACCAGCACTACTACCACTATCATTACTACTACTACTATTACTACCCATAAACACCCAATCTACTGTCTTGTATGTTCCATGCTATTCTGCTTCTGCTGTCCCTACTATTACCCCACGAGCATCTTATTACCCTACCCTTTCCACATCCACACTGCACTGCTGTTACTACTACAACCAGCACTGCTACCACTATTACTACCAGAACTACTACCACTACTACTACTTCTACTACTACCAGCACTACCACTATTAGTACCAGAACTACTACAACCACTACTACTTCTACTACTACCAGCACTACTACTTCTACTACTACCAGCACTACTACCACTATTACTACCAGAACTACTACCACTACTACTTCTACTACTACCACTATTACTACCAGAACTACTACCACTACTACAACTACTACTACCAGCACTACTACAACTAATACTACCACTACTACTACCAGCACTACTACTACTACTACTTCTACTACTACCACTATTACTACCAGAACTACTACCACTACTACTTCTACTACTACCACTATTACTACCAGAACTACTACCACTACTACCACTACTACTACCAGCACTACTACCACTACTACAACTACTACTACCAGCACTACTACAACTAATACTACCACTACTACTACCAGCACTACTACTACTACAACTACTACTACCACTACTACAACTACTACTACCACTACTACTACCAGCACTACTACTACTACCACTACTACCACTACTACTACCACTACTACAACTACTACTACCACTACTACAACTACTACTACCACTACTACTACCAGCACTACTACTACGACTACCACTACTACTACAACTACTACTACCACAACTACTACTACCAGCACTACTACTACTACGACTGCCCTGCTACATCTTGTAATTGAAAGGAAGAATTATTTTAGGCTCGTTCACAATGAGCCACTTTTTCTTCTGACGATTAACCCTTCTCTGTGTCGTATGTGCTGCATTCTGACCCTGTCAATGCATTTTCAGGGCTTGGCCCCTCCCAAGCCACTTTTTTATATCCCCTAACACCGTGTGTGTTTAAACATCACCTGCCCCCGATCAGGGACAGTTTTTGGAAGCTTTGGAATATGAAGAAGCAGAAGACATGTGCCGGCGCTGTGTGGTATTAGACACGCGGTATGTTTCCGTCGTCATACGGGCATATCCCCACAGCTCTGTATGTCAGTGTCACTCAGACATCACTTACCATTGCTGGCATTGAGTTCCAGCGCTTGGAGAGGAGGGGGCTGGGGGGAGGCTGAAGCGAAAATTCATTAAAAAAATTTATGAATGCAAGATAACATGTTTTCCCAAAAATACATTTTCAGGGCAATTAAATGTTTGGTTCGGCCTGAACTGAACCTTTCGAAAAATTTGGTGAACCTGAACTGAACCAAATCTCGACAGGTTCTCTCATCTCTAAAACAGACCAGGAGAATGGAACCGTTCCAAACAAAGGGCCTGACAAATGGGAATCCCCAGAAAGGGTTTGTGTTGTAATGCTGCCATCTTGTATAGGCTGTTGTGCACATTGCATTCACATAGAGGAGTAAGGTGACTGGCAGGTCATCAGATGCAGCACTGTGTCCTGTCCTAGCAGCTGACATCAGTAATGTTAGGGTTCTGGCTGAAGCGCTGCTCCACAATGCAGGGCAGGGTTTGGGGCACAAAAGGGGAAAGATGTGGTTAGACCACATGAGTTGTCTGAATACCTTTTATTGTGCTGTGTAATTATTAGGCTGAGGCATGAAAGAAGAGCTATGAGAAGCCTGAATAACTGTTATTTAGTGGGTGACCTAAAATGCTTTTGGGGACCCATAGGAGAGGGGTGCCACTGTGGTATCACCTACAGAGACCGAGAGAAGATCACTAGGGAGTAGACAGTGAGCTGATGGAGGCAACCATTGATGTGTTAGAGTTGTGGGTTTGGAGGACCTTCAGCAGTCGAAAGGGACTTGTGGTGTTTTGTGTACACCCTGTCATTAAGGACCTGGTTGTAGTGTAAGTCCATGAAAGAGTCAGTGGAGGAGCTGTGAGGAAAGTCAGCCTATGGTGTAGACAATGTGGTTTGGATCAGTAGAAGCTTCAACCCTGGAGACAGTTACCACTAGGCAAAAAACAAGGATGTGAGGGTGGACTGGTGACCAATTGGTTGCAGAAGATTGGTGCTCAAAGGCCTCTAATGGGGTCTGAAGGAGTTAGTCCTGTTACAAGTTGACCAAACAGGATTTGTGAGAGTGGTTGACTAAAGAGGGGCTCTCAGGGACAAGATTTAAGAGAACCTCTCTGTGACAATGTATGACCTCCATCTTACTGGAGTCATGTATTTTACAGCCATTCAGGGGGAAGAGGCTTTAAACCTTTGGGTGAGTTACTGGGGGCTTCAATAAATAAACACTGGACAGACAGTCCGGAGGGGGGACGGACAGACAGTGGAGGAGGGGGGAAGGCTTGGGCTCTTCACCTTTTGCATATGAATCTTCTATAAGGTGCTGGACTGATCAGCAGAGGAGAGGTTGGGGGGCTGGTAATTATTCACACCCCTTGCCTGCCCTAGGCTGATCAGCCAGGAGGTTAGGGGTTGTTGTTGTAGTGTACAGGGAGCTTTGGATGGACCAGGACCTGATTCTGAGGCCAGGACCTGGTGCCACATGAAGAGAGTAGAAACTGGGGATCGTCTGCCATCCACTCTTGGCTGATGGGAGCTGTCCTTCAAGTAACAGAGTACCCATGAAGATTGGGGATTGAATTGTTGGCGTCGGAGTACCGGGTGGTGCCCCCAGATTTATTCATTGTTGTTTCGGAGTAAGACGTGTGAGTTGGTGCTCAGCCGTGTTCTGTGGCATGATCTCACATTCTCCGTCCCGGTGTTCTCTGTAATACCCACTCCATGACAAACTGGTTGGCAGCGACGGGATAAGAGCACAGGGAATAGAAAACACAGCAACAAATGGGGCCTCATCCTCCGGATACAGGAATTGGACTGCATTGAGTTTACAAGAAAAGGCCTGTGCATCAGGAATCAATTACAAGGGATTGTCCAAGGCTTAACTGATTGAGGTGCTGTAAGAAATCAGTCTTCAAGAAGATACTGAAGGAAGCTACCCGGAGCGACCACAGGTAAATACCCAGAGAAGTCAGGGGGTTGTCGATTTTGGGGATAAAAGAGTAGTAATACAACATGGTCGTAAGCAGGATGCAGCTAAAAGCAATGCTCAAGCATCAAATCCGACAAACATTGGAAGGGAGCGCTGAGAGTGTCCTGTAAAGACTTTAGGCCTTTCCATGAAGCTGATGGGGACATTGAGGGATTCTTCCAGGACTTTGAACATCAATGTCAATTAACAGAAGCCCCAGAAACAGACTGGGTCAAACACCTAGTGGGGAGTCTACAAGGTGTAGCTGCAGAAGCGTATAGAACCATCGACCCCAGGTTCAACCGAGAGTACGAGACTGTAAGGCAAATTATACTAGAGCATTACGCAGTCACTCAGGAGACCTACAGAATTCAGTTCTGCTCTTTATCATGACGAAAGTTTGTTCAAAATGCATGGAGGGAGAGGGATCAACCACTGTGGATAAAGTCATACAAGTCATCTTAAAAGAACAGCTGTTTTCTAAATATCCTCCTGAAAACCGGGAACGGGTGCAAGAGAGGAAACTCGTGGCTGTAGAGAGAGCTGCTAGTTTGGCTGATGAGGTCCTCACCATTAGAGTTGAGCGGACACCTGGATGTTCGGGTTCGGCAGGTTCGGCTGAACTTGAAAAAAAAGTTGACCCCGAACCCGAACCCCATTGAAGTCAATGGGGACCCGAACTTTTGGGAACTAAAAAGGCTCTAAAATAGTCCTGGAAAGGGCTAGAGGGCTGAAAAAGGCATCAAAATGTGCTTAAGAGCATGACAACTGTTCTGCAAACAAATGTGGACAGGGAAATGACTTAAAATAACATAAAATACAGAAAAATTAAAAATAACAATCTGGATCTAGGAGTAGGAGGTTGAGGAGGCGGTGGATGGGTGGATGTGGCGGTGTAGGGTGACATGGCGGTGTAGGTGGAAGCGGCGGTGAAGGAGGAATAGGTAGCCAACACTGATTTGTGTTATTTCCTATTTTTAAATTGGGGTATCCCCCAAAATATTGGGACATATAACAAAATAAATCACAGAAAAAGGCACCAAACGGATATGCCACTGACTATACCAGCTAGTCATACAAGCAGATATTAAAGGCTGAGACTTTTGCCAATATATTACTGTCAGGAACACATCGGAGCCCATCATGCACCACGTCACAGTCTCTCAGCATGGCAAGGGTCCTATCACTACACTAACTCCATAGTTAGCATAGTGGTAGGACCCCTTGCCATGCTGAGAGACCGTGACGTGGTGCATGATGGGCTCCGATGTGTTCCTGACAGTAATATATTGGCAAAAGTCTCAGCCTTTAATATCTGCTTGTATGACTAGCCAGTATAGTCAGTGGCATATCCGTTTGGTGCATTTTTTCTGTAATTTATATAATTATATTTTCATCCGCACAATGCTCCGTTTTGTGTAGGATGCCTTTGTGGTGCATGTGGACCGCGCCGGCATCCTCCATTGTACGCATTTTTTGCTGGGGATGGTCGTTTGCTGCGGTCCACATGCCACTATATTTCTGTGATATGATAAAATAAAACTAAGAATAAGTGCACTTGAGTACAAGAATGGATGGTTCAGGCTGGTATAAATGTCTATTCTGCACAAGGTGCGGACAAGTCCTGTGGGATCCAAGCAGGGGCGGACACAGACAGCAGAGGGCCCCTGTGCAAAGAATGTGCCTGGGCCCCCTCCCCCCCATGCCAAGTTCTCAGCATAACCAATTCCGTCCTAACATTACTTATAGCAATACAAAACATACAGTGTCACCGTCATTTTGCAGTAAAAAGATCACAGAGAGGCACGGGGTATTACCAATCATGTCACTGCTCCGTCTCTCTGCTGTCCGGAGCGGGGCTTGGCTCTCTTTCACGCAGTGGATTACCCGCACGGGATCCGCTCGAGTGAAAGAGCCCTAAGCCCAATGCATGGCTACACTCACCCAGTCCTAATAAAATCTGGTTCTACCTCATCCAGGGTGTCGCTGGTGTCGGCGTGATGTCCGCTGGATCCAGAACAAGGTCCCTGCGGTGAGAAAAAATAATAATAATCACATAAGGAAGGGATGGCGACTGCCCCTGTGAAATCGCCAGCAGGGGGCGCTGTGCTGGCCTGGAAGACTGAGCCATGCCAATGTATAGCAGGGTAATCAAGTGCTACCATACAGTACTAATGCCCACATTGTGGCCCCTCACAGTAATTAAGCCGTCACAGCAGTTATACCCAGATATGTGCCCCCTCACAGTAGTTATGCCCAGATATGTGCCCCCTCACAGCAGTTATACCCAGATATGTGCCCCCTCACAGTAGTTATGCCCAGATATGTGCCCCTCACAGTCATTATGCTAGATATGTGCCCCCTCACATTAGTTATGCCCAGATATGTGCCTCCCTCACAGTCGTTAGCCAAGATATGTGCCCCTCTCACAGTCATTATGCCCAGATATGTGCCTCCATCACAGTCGTTATGCCCAGATATGTGCCCTTCTCACAGTCGTTATATCCAGATATGTGCCCCCTCACAGTCGTTATATCCAGATATGTGCCTCCCTCACAGTGATTATAGCCAGATATGTGCCTCCTCAGTCGTTATGCCCAGATATGAGCCCCCTTACAGCAGTTTTGCCAGATGTGCCCCTCACAGTGGTTATGCCAGATATGTGCCCATAGTTATACCAGATATGAGCTGCCATATAACAGTTATGCCAGATATGTGCCCCTCATAGTAGTTATGCCAGATATGTGCCCATAGTTATACCAGATATGAGCTGCCATATAACAGTTATATCCAGATATGTGCCCCCTCACAGTCGTTATATCCAGATATGTGCCTCCCTCACAGTGGTTATAGCCAGATATGTGCCTCCTCAGTCGTTATGCCCAGATATGTGCCTCCTCAGTCGTTATGCCCAGATATGAGCCCCCTTACAGCAGTTTTGCCAGATGTGCCCCTCACAGTGGTTATGCCAGATATGTGCCCATAGTTATACCAGATATGAGCTGCCATATAACAGTTATGCCAGATATGTGCCCCTCATAGTAGTTATGCCTATATATCTGTGCCCCTCACAGTAGTTGTTTTACCCAGATATGTGCCCCTCACAGTGGCTCTTTTGTCCCCCCTCACTTTAGTGGTTGCCCCTTTTTGCAGCTTTATGGGGAAAAAAAACAACAACTTAATACTTACCTTCTTCCCTGATGACAGGCTCCCACACTCACATCGTGCTGTGCAATGTGCGGCCAGCAGGGGGAGCACCTGAGCTCTGAATATCAGTGAAGCAGGGAGCGGAGAGGTCTCCCTGCTTCACCATAGAAACTAACAGTCCGACAGTGACGAGAACTGCCGGGCCGGGTGAGTACGCCCCCTTCCCCCTCCTCCTTGCCTCTGCATCACCTGTTTGAAGAGCGCTCTGACTGGGCCCGGCATTCTTACTGTACTTCATGCTGGGCCCGGTCAGAGCGCTCCCATTACATGGGAGTGCAGCGGGCCCCCTCCCCCCGCCAGGCCTGTACACCCCTGCTTGGGCCCCCCAAGAGCAACTGGGCCCGTGGCAGCTGCCTTTGCCCCGCTTTAAAGACGGCCCTGGGAGTTGCTTACCTCCCCCTGCAGCCGTTAAGAAGGGGCCCCCTCCTGCTCTGGGCCCCTGTGCAACTGAACAGGCTGCACATGCGGTATGTCCGCCCCTGGATCCATGCCTGGTTCATTATAATAAACGTGAGCTTGTCCACATTGGCTGCGGCCTGTGATAATGCTCTCTGCCGTGCTAAACACACGTTCACACTATACACTGGCTGCAGGGCAGGTCAGCACCTCCAAGGCTGACAAAGCTTCTCCACATGTCGGCCATGCTAACCCTGCCTTCTCAGGTTCTGGCGGTGCCCCAGCTGCGTTGGCGACCTCTTCCTCCTCCTCTGCCTTCGCCTTGTGCTTCCACTGTGCCCCCGCTGTCAGGTGGGAATGCCATCATCAGCGTGCGCTTGTAGTCGCGCATCTTCCCATCAGTAACAGATGTTTTCACTAAATTTACTTCCCTGTCAGCAATGCAGAGCAGGGGTTCATTCACTGCAAAAGGGGGTTCATGTCACCCAGCAATAGAACAGAGGATTTTGAGAGATTTAGGCCCCTGTCACCCAGGCAGAGCAGGGGTTCATTCACGGCAAAAGGGGGTTCATGTCACCCAGCAATAGAACAGAGGATTTTGATAGATTTAGGCCCCTGTTACCCAGGCACAGCAGGGGTTCATTCATGGCAAATGGGGGTTCATGTCACCCAGCAATAGAACAGAGGATTTTGAGAGATTTAGGCCCCTGTCACCCAGGAACAGTAGGGGTTCATTCACGGCAAAAGGGGGTTCATGTCACCCAGCAATAGAACAGAGGATTTTGAGAGATTTAGGCCCCTGTCACCCAGGCAGAGCAGGGGTTCATTCATGGCAAAAGGGGGTTCATGTCACCCAGCAATAGAGCAGAGGATTTTGAGAGATTTAGGCCCCTGTCACCCAGGCACAGCAGGGGTTCATTCACGGCAAAAGGGGTTCATGTCACCCAGCAATAGAACAGAGGATTTTGAGAGATTTAGGCCCCTGTCACCCAGGCACAGCAGGGGTTCATTCACGGCAAAAGGGGGTTCATGTCACCCAGCAATAGAACAGAGGATTTTGAGAGATTTAGGCCCCTGTCACCCAGGCACAGCAGGGGTTCATTCACGGCAAAAGGGGGTTCATGTCACCCAGCAATAGAACAGAGGATTTTGAGAGATTTAGGCCCCTGTCACCCAGGCACAGCAGGGGTTCATTCACTGCAAAAAAGGGGTTCATGTCACCCAGCAATAGAACAGAGGATTTTGAGAGATTTAGGCCCCTGTCACCCAGGCACAGCAGGGGTTCATTCACTGCAAAAAGGGGGTTCATGTCACCCAGCAATAGAACAGGGGATTTTGAGAGATTTAGGCCCCTGTCACCCAGGCACAGCAGGGGTTCATTCACGGCAAAAGGGGTTTCATGTCACCCAGCAATAGAACAGAGGATTTTGAAAGATTTCGGCCCCTGTCACCCAGGCACAGCAGGGGTTCATTCACGGCAAAAGGGGGTTCATGTCACCCAGCAATAGAACAGAGGATTTTGAGATATTTAGGCCCCTGTCACCCAGGCACAGCAGGGGTTCATTCACGGCAAAAGGGGGTACATGTCACCCAGCAATAGAACAGAGGATTTTGAGAGATTTAGGCCCCTGTCACCCAGGCAGAGCAGGGGTTCATTCATGGCAAAAGGGGGTTCATGTCACCCAGCAATAGAACAGAGGATTTTGAGAGATTTAGGCCCCTGTCACCCAGGCACAGCAGGGGTTCATTCACAGCAAAAGGGGTTCATGTCACCCAGCAATAGAACAGAGGATTTTGAGAGATTTAGGCCCCTGTCACCCAGGCACAGCAGGGGTCCATTCACGGCAGAAGGGGGTCCATGTCACCCAGCAATAGAACAGAGGATTTTGAGAGATTTAGGCCCCTGTCACCCAGGCACAGCAGGGGTTCATTCACGGCAAAAGGGGGTTCATGTCACCCAGCAATAGAACAGAGGATTTTGAGAGATTTAGGCCCCTGTCACCCAGGCACAGCAGAGGTTCATTCATGGTAAAAGGGGGTTCATGTCACCCAGCAATAGAACAGAGGATTTTGAGAGATTTAGGCCCCTGTCACCCAGGCACAGCAGGGGTTCATTCACGACAAAAGGGGGTTCATGTCACCCAGCAATAGAACAGAGGATTTTGAGAGATTTAGGCCCCTGTCACCCAGGCACAGCAGGGGTTCATTCACGGCAAAAGGGGGTTCATGTCACCCAGCAATAGAACAGATGATTTTGAGAGATTTAGGCCCCTGTCACCCAGGCAGAGCAGGGGTTCATTCATGGCAAAAGGGGGTTCATGTCACCCAGCAATAGAACAGAGGATTTTGAGAGATTTAGGCCCCTGTCACCCAGGCACAGCAGGGGTTCATTCACGGCAAAAGGGGGTTCATGTCACCCAGCAATAGAACAGAGGATTTTGAGAGATTTAGGCCCCTGTCACCCAGGCAGAGCAGGGGTTCATTCACGGCAAAAGGGGGTTCATGTCACCCAGCAATAGAACAGAGGATTTTGATAGATTTAGGCCCCTGTCACCCAGGCACAGCAGGGGTTCATTCACGGCAAAAGGGGGTTCATGTCACCCAGCAATAGAACAGAGGATTTTGAGAGATTTAGGCCCCTGTCACCCAGGCACAGCAGGGGTTCATTCACTGCAAAAAGGGGGTTCATGTCACCCAGCAATAGAACAGGGGATTTTGAGAGATTTAGGCCCCTGTCACCCAGTCACAGCAGGGGTTCATTCACGGCAGAAGGGGGTTCATGTCACCCAGCAATAGAGCAGACGATTTTGAGAGATTTAGGCCCCTGTCACCCAGGCACAGCAGGGGTTCATTCACGGCAAAAGGGGTTTCATGTCACCCAGCAATAGAACAGAGGATTTTGAAAGATTTCGGCCCCTGTCACCAGGCACAGCAGGGGTTCATTCACGGCAAAAGGGGGTACATGTCACCCAGCAATAGAACAGAGGATTTTGAGAGATTTAGGCCCCTGTCACCCAGGCAGAGCAGGGGTTCATTCATGGCAAAAGGGGGTTCATGTCACCCAGCAATAGAACAGAGGATTTTGAGAGATTTAGGCCCCTGTCACCCAGGCACAGCAGGGGTTCATTCACAGCAAAAGGGGTTCATGTCACCCAGCAATAGAACAGAGGATTTTGAGAGATTTAGGCCCCTGTCACCAGGCACAGCAGGGGTTCATTCACATCAAAAGGGGGTTCATGTCACCCAGCAATAGAACAGAGGATTTTGAGAGATTTAGGCCCCTGTCACCCAGGCACAGCAGGGGTTCATTCACAGCAAAAGGGGTTCATGTCACCCAGCAATAGAACAGAGGATTTTGAGAGATTTAGGCCCCTGTCACCAGGCACAGCAGGGGTTCATTCACATCAAAAGGGGGTTCATGTCACCCAGCAATAGAACAGAGGATTTTGAGAGATTTAGGCCCCTGTCACCCAGACACAGCAGGGGTTCATTCACGGCAAAAGGGGGTTCATGTCGCCCAGCAATAGAACAGAGGATTTTGAGAGATTTAGGCCCCTGTCACCCAGACACAGCAGGGGTTCATTCACTGCAAAAAGGGGGTTCATGTCACCCAGCAATAGAACAGAGGATTTTGAGAGATTTAGGCCCCTGTCACCCAGGCAGAGCAGGGGTTCATTCACGGCAAAAGGGGGTTCATGTCACCCAGCAATAGAACAGAGGATTTTGAGAGATTTAGGCCCCTGTCACCCAGGCACAGCAGGGGTTCATTCACAGCAAAAGGAGGTTCATGTCACCCAGCAATAGAACAGAGGATTTTGAGAGATTTAGGCCCCTGTCACCCAGGCACAGCAGGGGTTCATTCACGACAAAAGGGGGTTCATGTCACCCAGCAATAGAACAGAGGATTTTGAGAGATTTAGGCCCCTGTCACCCAGGCACAGCAGGGGTTCATTCACAGCAAAAGGGGTTCATGTCACCCAGCAATAGAACAGAGGATTTTGAGAGATTTAGGCCCCTGTCACCAGGCACAGCAGGGGTTCATTCACATCAAAAGGGGGTTCATGTCACCCAGCAATAGAACAGAGGATTTTGAGAGATTTAGGCCCCTGTCACCCAGGCACAGCAGGGGTTCATTCACGACAAAAGGGGGTTCATGTCACCCAGCAATAGAACAGAGGATTTTGAGAGATTTAGGCCCCTGTCACCCAGGCACAGCAGGGGTTCATTCACGGCAAAAGGGGGTTCATGTCACCCAGCAATAGAACAGATGATTTTGAGAGATTTAGGCCCCTGTCACCCAGGCAGAGCAGGGGTTCATTCACGGCAAAAGGGGGTTCATGTCACCCAGCAATAGAACAGAGGATTTTGATAGATTTAGGCCCCTGTCACCCAGGCACAGCAGGGGTTCATTCACGGCAAAAGGGGGTTCATGTCACCCAGCAATAGAACAGAGGATTTTGAGAGATTTAGGCCCCTGTCACCCAGGCACAGCAGGGGTTCATTCACTGCAAAAAGGGGGTTCATGTCACCCAGCAATAGAACAGGGGATTTTGAGAGATTTAGGCCCCTGTCACCCAGTCACAGCAGGGGTTCATTCACGGCAGAAGGGGGTTCATGTCACCCAGCAATAGAGCAGACGATTTTGAGAGATTTAGGCCCCTGTCACCCAGGCACAGCAGGGGTTCATTCACGGCAAAAGGGGTTTCATGTCACCCAGCAATAGAACAGAGGATTTTGAAAGATTTCGGCCCCTGTCACCAGGCACAGCAGGGGTTCATTCACGGCAAAAGGGGGTACATGTCACCCAGCAATAGAACAGAGGATTTTGAGAGATTTAGGCCCCTGTCACCCAGGCAGAGCAGGGGTTCATTCATGGCAAAAGGGGGTTCATGTCACCCAGCAATAGAACAGAGGATTTTGAGAGATTTAGGCCCCTGTCACCCAGGCACAGCAGGGGTTCATTCACAGCAAAAGGGGTTCATGTCACCCAGCAATAGAACAGAGGATTTTGAGAGATTTAGGCCCCTGTCACCAGGCACAGCAGGGGTTCATTCACATCAAAAGGGGGTTCATGTCACCCAGCAATAGAACAGAGGATTTTGAGAGATTTAGGCCCCTGTCACCCAGGCACAGCAGGGGTTCATTCACAGCAAAAGGGGTTCATGTCACCCAGCAATAGAACAGAGGATTTTGAGAGATTTAGGCCCCTGTCACCAGGCACAGCAGGGGTTCATTCACATCAAAAGGGGGTTCATGTCACCCAGCAATAGAACAGAGGATTTTGAGAGATTTAGGCCCCTGTCACCCAGACACAGCAGGGGTTCATTCACTGCAAAAAGGGGGTTCATGTCACCCAGCAATAGAACAGAGGATTTTGAGAGATTTAGGCCCCTGTCACCCAGGCAGAGCAGGGGTTCATTCACGGCAAAAGGGGGTTCATGTCACCCAGCAATAGAACAGAGGATTTTGAGAGATTTAGGCCCCTGTCACCCAGGCACAGCAGGGGTTCATTCACAGCAAAAGGAGGTTCATGTCACCCAGCAATAGAACAGAGGATTTTGAGAGATTTAGGCCCCTGTCACCCAGGCACAGCAGGGGTTCATTCACGACAAAAGGGGGTTCATGTCACCCAGCAATAGAACAGAGGATTTTGAGAGATTTAGGCCCCTGTCACCCAGGCACAGCAGGGGTTCATTCACAGCAAAAGGGGTTCATGTCACCCAGCAATAGAACAGAGGATTTTGAGAGATTTAGGCCCCTGTCACCAGGCACAGCAGGGGTTCATTCACATCAAAAGGGGGTTCATGTCACCCAGCAATAGAACAGAGGATTTTGAGAGATTTAGGCCCCTGTCACCCAGACACAGCAGGGGTTCATTCACTGCAAAAAGGGGGTTCATGTCACCCAGCAATAGAACAGAGGATTTTGAGAGATTTAGGCCCCTGTCACCCAGGCAGAGCAGGGGTTCATTCACGGCAAAAGGGGGTTCATGTCACCCAGCAATAGAACAGAGGATTTTGAGAGATTTAGGCCCCTGTCACCAGGCACAGCAGGGGTTCATTCACAGCAAAAGGAGGAGGAGGAGGAGCTGTGTTTCTGCCTCTGTGCTGCACTCTGTGAGAGGATCCAGAGCCTGACATCGTGTGCTGGGGGATACGCTGCCCTTTCCCCAGGGGGTGGCGTGTTCTCCCGGTATGGATCCTCGAGCCCCTGACTGCCGCCGTTTATCTACACGTGCCGGCAGCCATAGTGGAACCCCGCGTGCGGCAGAAAGACCCCCTGAAACTGGAGACTTACCTCCTGATTCTCCAGCATCAAGAAACAGCGGCAATGTGACATCGGCGGCCAATGGAAAGCCTCAGAGAACCCCGCAGCGTGCGGCTGCAAAGCCGCAGGGAACAGGTGACAGCCCCGCTCAGACTGCGGGCAGGAGAGGAGCAGCAACCAGGAGCAGCAGAGATCCACTGCAGGAATCCCTGTGTGACTCCAGCAATGCACCGGGCGGGGTCAGGAGAGGTCCTGGGAGGAAAACATGCCTAGGATCCTCTCTGAGCTCCTCTTCAGAGCATTTAACTCTGCACCCAGGAAAGCTGGATGAAAAAGAAAGGCCCGCTGCTGAGCAGGCAGCGGGTGAGCAGAGAGCAGAGTCGGCGGCTCAGGTTGCTGAACAAGCAGCCTGCAAAGTCTCTGGATCAGGAAAAGCTGCAGGAATGGAGCCTGGAACCCCAAAGGGTGAGGTATGTGAGGCTGGGAGTAGTGTTTCTGTGCCTCAGCCCAGAAGGGTGCTTCAGGTGTAACTAGCAGGGACTTAGCTCCTGGTGTGGTTGCTGGTGTTTCTGGCCATTCTCCTGGTATCTCCTCTGGTGTACAAGCTGGAGAGGCCAGGAGACTGTTTAATTGGGGTGTCATGAGCCCCACTGAAACCCCCTCATTATACTCATCAAGGGTGGCGTATTTTTTAAACCAGTATGAGGAGGTAAAGAAGCAATTAAAACGACTTAAATTGCAGTATAAGAATGTGAAAGTTCAGGACAACATGTTACCAAGAAGTAAAAGAGCGGTCCTCTCCTCCAGGCTGGAGAAGCTGGAAGAGGAGATTGCGACTTTGGAGGAAAAGAGGGCCTCTATAGTGAAAAATGGAGGGCCGTTTATGGAAAAATTTAAAAATGACTGTCGGTTTGAAAGCATGTCTGGCTCCAGTCCGTTAGGGCTGCGGTCTGGAAGCCAGAGGAAGGTGAAGGAGTTGGCGGTGGAATCAGAGGTGGACTCATTACCGGGTGGCCAAGGGGACCCCTCTGAACCAGTTATGTCATCCTCTGGGGATGAAGGCAGGTCTGGGGGGAGACTAATGGTGGAGATCAGGCAGCTGGAATCCCCAGTGGGCAAATTATATTTCGGTGACGAGGAGGTCCCGGAGGACGAGGTGGTAAGAGAAAAGAAAAAGAAGATCATAAAAGAAGAAGTATTACGTTTTGTGCCTTCTGAACCCATTGCTGTTTGGCCCGGTTCCTGTAGTGGAATCGGGCCAAACAGCACGGGAGAATGAATCTGAGATGGTGGCAGAAGGTGTCCCCCTTTCCTGCAGTGGGAAGGAGAACACAGGAGCAGACAGGGTTAAAACCCCTGACAGTGTTGCGGACAAGGTGAAGGATGGAATGGCTGCGGACAAGGCTCAGAAAAAGGCATTAGAAAGGGCCAGGGCAAAATCTGGAAGGTTTATAAAGACACCAGTAAAGAAACCAGTAAAGAAACCATTAAAGTCTGTGGAGGTTGCAGAATCTTCAGGGACTGTGCGGGCTGCAGAGAGGGTGAGGGGTGTGGAGGATAAGAGGTCCTCTGCAGTTCCTGAAATGGGGGGCCCTTCAAACCCTGCCCCCAATGACGCCAGTACTTCTCTAGGGAACCCGACCAGTCTGAGGGGAGTGAAGAGCGATGGGATTGTAAGCAAGGTAAAAGATGTTGCGAGTGGTAACTTAGGAAGAGACGCAAATGAGAGTATGAATGAGAGTATGAATGAGGACATTGTTACAAATAAGGATGGAAATGGTGAAATGAATGGCGAGGCAAATGAAGATATAACTGGTGAGAGTATGAACGAGGAATTGGTAGCTGCTTATGCAGCAGATACGGAAGTCGAGGAGGAAGAGGCTGAGGAAGAGGCTGACGGGAGGAGGCAGGTTGCAAGGGAAGCAGGGGATTGTGTAAGTCCAAATAGGAGATCATATGCTAGTGTGGCTGCAGGTGACTCTTTGCCCAGGGAATCAGGTAATGGTAACTTGCAACGGCGCCTCTTGGAGGCTTTGAGGAAGGGGAAAGAGACTTCCATGCAGGTGGAGGGTGAACCGGTTAACCTGTCTTTTTGGACAGAGAGACATGGTCTGAGAACCTTCCGAGAGGAAAGAGCGGGAGAGACCGTTTGGTCTCTCCCTACATCCGGGGGGAGCCGTAGGAATGTGGCCCGTCTCTCTTGGAGGAGTGAAGAAGCAACGCCTTCTAGGAAAGACGTTGTAGAGCTTCTCCTGGGGATGGGCTTTGTGGCAAATGACATCTTTGCCCTAATCCATCCCTACGGCACCAAGAGTTTTGATGTTAGTTTTGTTAGACCAGAGGGGCTTGAGCTCTTCTGGTCTAAATATGAACTGGCAAAGAACACCCCGGCCTGGCGGGGATTTTCTGTCCAGGCTATAACCCGCCAGACGATGGTCAAGAAAGTGACGGTATTAACCTGTAACGAATCACTTTCTAGCGTGGACATTATGACATGGCTCAGTCGTTATGGCGAGGTTGGACAATTCCCTGCCAAAGTTTTGGATGATCACGGCATCTGGTCAGGTGCCTGGACCTTCAGCGTAAAGCTGAGGGCACAGGGCAACTCAGTTGCTCATATCCCCTCCTCTGCTTTCTTAGGTAGAGATAGAATTATGGTTTTCTATCAGGGACAGCCGAAGGTCTGCTATAGGTGTGGTAGTCCCACCCACTTTAGCGCACAATGCGACGTTCGCAAGTGTGCAAAGTGTGGGGACATTGGCCATCTTGCCGCATCCTGTAGACGGATTCGGTGTAACCTGTGTGGGGACCTGGGTCATCCCTTCAGTCGTTGTCCGCTTGCCTTTTCCAACAAGGCTCAGGGCCGGGCCCGGACTCAAGCGGATGCTAGCCATGAAGCTGGGTCTGTTGTTGAAGAAGGGCCTGCTGCCGGGACTGGGCCGGTTGGTGAAGGGACGAGTGCCGGTGATACCAGCACTGGAAGAAGCAGACAGGGTACAGTTAAGAACTTAAGGCCTTCCAAGATTAAACGGCAAGAAAAACGACGTAGAGATAGGGAGCAGGCGGCAGCTGGTCCCTTGGTTGATCCTCTGGCAGGCCTTTTGGCTGGGGATCCAGGTTGTAGCGACCCAGGGTACAGCGATGAGGAGGGAGGACCTGGGGTTCAGCCTGAGGAAGCCAACCCCTCTGCTACATCCGCATCCTCGTACGGCGAAAGCATGGATGAGGATTACAGGATGTGGTTGAGGGATAGGAGGAACAAACGGAGCAAGAGGAAAAAGAAAGGAGAGGGTCGCAAGCCCTCTCTGGAGTGGGATTGATCTGTCCCACTCACCCTTGACCAGATGCCAGAGGAAGAATTAGTCGGAGCCCCTCCTGTGGATCTCTCCAACCGGTATCAGGTCCTTGACGAGGATCCCCCAACTCCAGTTGGGGAGGAGGAGGATGTGGTACCGGAGGGCGCAAAGGCCTCCTCGCAGGTTGCCAGGCCCTGCCCTCCTTCTTCTGGAGGGGGGGCTAAGCCTGATTCCGTGGGCAAACAGAACGGTATGGATGTATCAGTGTGTCTGAAAAGGCAAAAGGAAAATGAAGGATCAGGAGATAATGATGAGGAGAGTGGTGGTGGAGGGGGGAAAAAGAAAGCTATCCAACTCGATCATGTATGATGGCGGAACTCACCCTGTTGACGCTAGCAAGTATTAATGTTGCTAGCATTAAGTCAGACGTGGCCCGTTTTATGGCCTTTGATTTTTTCAGCCATATTGATGCTGATATTTTATTTTTGCAAGAGACCTGGTTAACAAGTGTTGAGTTGCTGGCGAAAGCCAAGCAGGAATGGCGGCTCGGTCCGTCATTCTGGTCTCTTGCGGCCGAGCCACGTAGCGGGGTGGCGGTCCTTTTTAAAACCGCCGAAAGAGTAGAATGCAGGAGGATTATCGAGTTGGAAATGGGAAGGTGCCTGATTCTAGATGTCCTCATGGGAAGACAAGAATTAAGATTAATCAACATCTATGGACCACAAAGTAGGTGGGACCGTAAATGTCTTCTTATGAGGATTAAGCCTTTTCTTTTTACCAGCCGACAAGTGATCTTTGGAGGAGACTTTAACAATGTGACTAGAGTCTGTGATAGGGGGGTCCCCAGAGGTGGGCTGGATGCTGATGGCGTCGTCTTGAGTAGAATAGTTGAGGAAGCTCGTCTGGTGGATGCTCATTTACGGCACAAACCGGATCACGTGGATTTCACCTTTAATCAAGGAAATCGTAGGTCCAGAATAGATAGGTTTTATTTGAAGGAGGAGACTGTTTTTTCGGCTTTACAAGCTGAGGAAGTGGAATTCTCCGATCACTGTTTAATTAGTTTCTCTCTGAATGTTACAGAGACTCCCCGCATGGGAAAAGGAATATGGAAGTTGAATTTATCTCTCCTGGAAGAAGCGATGGTAAGACAATCCTTTGAGGATTTCCTTCAGAGCCAGGTACCTTTGGTGGACATATGCAACAGTAAGTCGGAGTGGTGGGAGATGTTTAAAAAAAGGACGGCAAGGTTTTTCCGAAAGCTCTCTAACCTCAGGAGCTGGGACAGATACCGTCTGTACCAGGAACTGAGGAAGAAACTTGAAAGACTTGTGTCGACGGGAGATAGCCGCGAGGATATCTCTCGTGTGAAATCCTTGCTCAAGAGGTGTCAGTATGATAGGTACGCCTCTTTGGTTACCGAGAGGGATTTCGGGAAATACCGCTCGCCCGACCCTTACAGGAACTGTAAGATGGCAGTAAGAAGTAAACTAGTGTTGGGCCTGGTTGACAGTACGGGCTCCCTGAATAGGTCCAAATCAGGGATCCTGGAGGTCGTCAGGTCCTTCTACTCTCACATCTTGGGTAGGAAAGAACTAAATCAGGATAGTCTTTCAGCTTTCTTGGCTGGGGCGATTCCCGGGGCGGGAATGGACCCCTCTCTTGATATTTTGACAGAACCTATCAGGGAAGAGGAAGTGAGACTGGCCATTGATGGGCTTAGGCCTAAAAAATCGCCAGGTTCGGATGGCTTAACATCCGAGTGGTATAAGACTTTTAGGGAACAATTAGTGCCTCTCTTGACCGAGGTGTATAATGAATGTCTTTCCTCTGGCACTCTGCCAAGGTCAATGGGTAAGTCCGCCCTGATTCTTCTGTCAAAGGGTAAGGATCCGTCCCGCATTGAGAATTGGAGACCCATATCGCTTCTCAATGTGGACAGAAAGATTTTGGCAAAGATACTCTTCTGCAGATTGGCGAAATTTGCGCCGAAGCTTCTTTCGGGGTCCCAGCATTGTTCAGTTCCCGGGCGGAGCGCTTTTAGCGCCGTTCTCAGTGTCCGAGAAGCCGTGGAACGGGGCAGGGCGGGTCTTTGGAAGGGGCTTTTGTTATCCCTGGATCAGGCTAAGGCTTTTGACCGAGTGAATCACGAATACCTGTGGTCTGTCCTCTTGTGGTATGGTCTACCCGGGAGGTTTGTAGATTGGCTAAAAACCTTGTACAAAGGGGCCGAGAGTTTCCCGTTGGTTAATGGTTGGCTGGGTCGTCCTTTTGAGGTGGCTTCCGGTGTCCGCCAGGGATGTCCTTTAAGCCCTCTGCTGTACGTGTTTGCAATCGATCCTTTCATCAGAAGGGTAGATCGTGGACCGTTGGCGGGGGTGAGGATGGAACTGGCGGTGGGGGGGCCATCTCTGAAGGTGGTAGCGTACGCCGATGATGTCTCTATTTTTACCTCTTCGGAAGAGGAGGTGGGATGGGTGATGTCGGAGGTGAATCGCTATTCGGAAGTTTCCGGGTCCCAGATTAACCGGGACAAATGTGAGACTCTCTGGCTGGGGGAAGGGGATCCTGTCTTCGATCTCCAGGGCACTCTTCCAGAACCCCAGAAATCAGTAAAGATCTTAGGCATCAACTTTGGCCAAGATGAGGATTATCATCAACAAAATTGGGAGGGTAGACTGAAAGATGTCGCCCAAAAGGTGGACCGCTGGAAGGGGTGGTCTTTATCCCTCAGGGAAAGGGTTCACTTGTGCAAAGCCTACCTGATTCCTGTGCTTTTATATCTGAGCAGTGTCTGTGTCTTGCCAGGCTCTCTCTGGGCAACGGTCTACAGCCTCTTTTTCCAGATGTTATGGGGAAATAGGCTGAACCTAATCAGGAGAGAGGTGGCTTACCGCACAAGGAGACTAGGCGGGTTGGATATGGTCAACCCAGTGGTATTTTTAACAAATACCTTCTTGAAAATAAACATTGCAAACCTCTGGAAAGAGAGGGCTCCTTTGTGGGTAATTTCCTGTAGGGAATGGTTCCGGCCCTTCTTCCAGGAATGGGAGACAGGAGGGCGTGTGAAAGACCTGCGTGCGTCACATGGACATCTCCCGGCTTGCGTTGCCCCGGTTCTGAAGATCATAAGGCGGTGGGGCCTGAGAAGGACTGAGATAGAGACCATGTCGAGGGAATCCCTTGACAGGGGGGTCCAGTCTTCTTTCTTCCAGGCGCCGCTGGCCTTGAAGGATTGCCCAAGTCAGGATCTGGAGGGTGGGCTACTTTTGCTTAATTCAGAAAGGATCCCTAAGAAGGTTTGGGATGTGACTTGGCGCTGCTTTCATGGAAAGCTATATGTAAGGGATAATATGAAGTGCAGGAACCCCGAGGAAAGGGGTTGTCCCCGGGAGGGGTGTGGGGGCGTGCTGGAAAGCATGGACCACTTCCTGCTTCACTGTCCCTTTAATATAGAGGTGTACAAAAGGGTGGGGGCTTCCATCGGTTGGCCCAGGCTGGCCGCCTTGTCTTATGCGGAATGGGCCTATGGCGCATTCAAAGACCTTGGTGGGAGGGACCGTCGCACTTTATTTTTAGTCAGTGCAGTGGTTAGGCATCACATCTGGTGTGCACAGTGTCTAGTGTCGACGAGTCGCAAAATCCTCCCAGTGGAAACGGTACATAGGAACATTAGGGGTGACCTGGTGAAGGTGCGCTCTCTGGAGTATGAAAAGTGGGGGGACCCCAAGGCCTCTCGCCTGTGGAGGGGCTTTTGTTTTGGGGTTCCCTGACTGAGTAATACTCCTTGTCCTGGTGGTGGGCTGATCTAGAAGACACAGTTAGAGTTTTGTTTTGTTTTAAGAATAGGATGAAAAGGCTTACAGGCTACTGAACCATAGCCGACAAGTTGTGGCAAGTGTTCGGTGTTGTAGATTTTGGAAAGTAGTTAATTTGTACTGTATTATATCATATTAAGTTATGTTGAAATAATATGTTGTATTATATTAGTAGAGGTGTAGTGGGGCTTAGTTAGGTTGGGAGGGGGGTGTGGGGGGAGGAGGTGGGGTATATGTATATATGTGTATATAAGGGGGGGGATATATATAAAAAAAAATAAAAAATGAATAAAAGGAAAATATATAAAAAAAATAAAAAAATGTGTATGTATATGTATATATATATATGTATGTATGTGTATGTATATATATATGTATATATATATATATATATAGAAAAAAAAAATAAAAAAAAATAATTATAATTGTGTGTGATACAAACTGGTTGACCTCAGTCCAACTGGGGATGAACTTACGGACTGACAGAGCTCAGGGTTTTCTTTTCCCTTTGAACTTTGAGGGTGGTCAGTTTGTCCGTTTGCAGTGGGGGTTGGTGAAGGGTTTAATAGTTAGTATTTAAGTTAAGGTTTCTGCTTGTGTTTTGTATATTTGTTTTTTATATACGGCTGGCATATAATTATTACATTTGTATAAATGTCTGTATATATGTTTTGTATAAATGGATTTTAGATGAGCATGAAAGCATTTTAATATGTAAATATGTAAAATAGGGGGTTTTGGGGTGGGAGACTGGTCGGGTAAGGGAATAGTATTTTTGCTAGACTCTGTGTTATGTCACTTGTTTGGTTTATTGCTATGTTTGGATAAGTTTTACATTATGTAAGTTATTTATTTATATTTTAATAAAAAAGTCCAGCAATAGAACAGAGGATTTTGAGAGATTTAGGCCCCTGTCACCCAGACACAGCAGGGGTTCATTCATGGCAAAAGGGGGTTCATGTCACCCAGCAATAGAACAGAGGATTTTGATAGATTTAGGCCCCTGTCACCCAGGCACAGCAGGGGTTCATTCACGGCAAAAGGGGGTTCATGTCACCCAGCAATAGAACAGAGGATTTTGAGAGATTTAGGCCCCTGTCACCCAGGCAGAGCAGGGGTTCATTCACGGCAAAAGGGGTTCATGTCACCCAGCAATAGAACAGAGGATTTTGAGAGATTTAGGCCCCTGTCACCCAGGCACAGCAGGGGTTCATTCACGGCAAAAGGGGGTTCATGTCACCCAGCAATAGAACAGAGGATTTTGAGAGATTTAGGCCCCTGTCACCCAGGCAGAGCAGGGGTTCATTCACGGCAAAAGGGGGTTCATGTCACCCAGCAATAGAACAGAGGATTTTGAGAGATTTAGGCCCCTGTCACCCAGGCACAGCAGGGGTTCATTCACGGCAAAAGGGGGTTCATGTCACCCAGCAATAGAACAGAGGATTTTGAGAGATTTAGGCCCCTATCACCCAGGCACAGCAGGGGTTCATTCACGGCAAAAGGGGGTTCATGTCACCCAGCAATAGAACAGAGGATTTTGAGAGATTTAGTTCCCTGTCAGCAATGCAGAGCAGGGGTTCATTCACTGCAAAAGGGGTTCATGTCACCCAGCAATAGAGCAGAGGATTTTGAGAGATTTAGGCCCCTGTCACCAGGCACAGCAGGGGTTCATTCACAGCAAAAGGGGGTTCATGTCACCCAGCAATAGAACAGAGGATTTTGAGAGATTTAGGCCCCTGTCACCCAGGCAGAGCAGGGGTTCATTCATGGCAAAAGGGGGTTCATGTCACCCAGCAATAGAACAGAGGATTTTGAGAGATTTAGGCCCCTGTCACCCAGGCACAGCAGGGGTTCATTCACGGCAGAAGGGGGTTCATGTCGCCCAGCAATAGAACAGAGGATTTTGAGAGATTTAGGCCCCTGTCACCCAGGCACAGCAGGGGTTCATTCACGGCAAAAGGGGGTTCATGTCACCCAGCAATAGAACAGAGGATTTTGAGAGATTTAGGCCCCTGTCACCCAGGCACAGCAGGGGTTCATTCACGTCAAAAGGGGGTTCATGTCACCCAGCAATAGAACAGAGGATTTTGAGAGATTTAGGCCACTGTCACCCAGGCACAGCAGGGGTTCATTCACGGCAAAAGGAGGTTCATGTCACCCAGCAATAGAACAGAGGATTTTGAGAGATTTAGGCCCCTGTCAGCAATGCAGAGCAGGGGTTCATTCATGGCAAAAGGGGGTTCATGTCACCCAGCAATAGAACAGAGGATTTTGAGAGATTTAGTTCCCTGTCAGCAATGCAGAGCAGGGGTTCATTCATGGCAAAAGGGGGTTCATGTCACCCAGCAATAGAACAGAGGATTTTGAGAGATTTAGGCCCCTGTCACCCAGGCACAGCAGGGGTTCATTCACGGCAAAAGGGGGTTCATGTCACCCAGCAATAGAACAGATGATTTTGAGAGATTTAGGCCCCTATCACCCAGGCATAGCAGGGGTTCATTCACCGCAAATGGGGGTTCATGTCACCCAGCAATAGAACAGAGGATTTTGAGAGATTTAGTTCCCTGTCAGCAATGCAGAGCAGGGGTTCATTCACGCCAAAAGGGGTTTCATGTCACCCAGCAATAGAACAGAGGATTTTGAGAGATTTAGGCCCCTGTCACCAGGCACAGCAGGGGTTCATTCATGGCAAAAGGGGGTTCATGTCACCCAGCAATAGAACAGAGGATTTTGAGAGATTTAGGCCCCTGTCACCCAGGCACAGCAGGGGTTCATTCACGGCAAAAGGGGGTTCATGTCACCCAGCAATAGAACAGAGGATTTTGATAGATTTAGGCCCCTGTCACCCAGGCACAGCAGGGGTTTATTCACGGCAAAAGGGGGTTCATGTCACCCAGCAATAGAACAGAGGATTTTGAGAGATTTAGGCCCCTGTCACCCAGGCACAGCAGGGGTTCATTCACCGCAAAAGGGGGTTCATGTCACCCAGCAATAGAACAGAGGATTTTGAGAGATTTAGGCCCCTGTCACCAGGCACAGCAGGGGTTCATTCACGGCAAAAGGGGTTCATGTCACCCAGCAATAGAACAGAGGATTTTGAGAGATTTAGGCCCCTGTCACCCAGGCAGAGCAGGGGTTCATTCACGGCAAAAGGGGGTTCATGTCACCCAGCAATAGAACAGAGGATTTTGAGAGATTTAGGCCCCTGTCACCAGGCACAGCAGGGGTTCATTCACGGCAAAAGGGGGTTCATGTCACCCAGCAATAGAACAGAGGATTTTGAGAGATTTAGGCCCCTGTCACCCAGGCACAGCAGGGGTTCATTCACCGCAAAAGGGGGTTCATGTCACCCAGCAATAGAACAGAGGATTTTGAGAGATTTAGGCCCCTGTCACCCAGGCAGAGCAGGGGTTCATTCACGGCAAAAGGGGGTTCATGTCACCCAGCAATAGAACAGAGGATTTTGAGAGATTTAGGCCCCTGTCACCAGGCACAGCAGGGGTTCATTCACGGCAAAAGGGGTTCATGTCACCCAGCAATAGAACAGAGGATTTTGAGAGATTTAGGCCCCTGTCACCCAGGCAGAGCAGGGGTTCATTCACGGCAAAAGGGGGTTCATGTCACCCAGCAATAGAACAGAGGATTTTGAGAGATTTAGGCCCCTGTCACCAGGCACAGCAGGGGTTCATTCACGGCAAAAGGGGGTTCATGTCACCTAGCAATAGAACAGAGGATTTTGAGAGATTTAGGCCCCTGTCACCCAGGCACAGCAGGGGTTCATTCACGGCAAAAGGGGGTTCATGTCGCCCAGCAATAGAACAGAGGATTTTGATATATTTCGGCCCCTGTCACCCAGGCACAGCAGGGGTTCATTCACGGCAAAAGGGGGTTAATGTCACCCAGCAATACAACAGAGGATTTTGAGAGATTTAGGCCCCTGTCACCCAGGCACAGCAGGGGTTCATTCACGGCAAAAGGGGGTTCATGTCGCCCAGCAATAGAACAGAGGATTTTGAGAGATTTAGGCCCCTGTCAGCAATGCAGAGCAGAGGTTCATTCACGCCAAAAGGGGGTTCATGTCACCCAGCAATAGAACAGAGGATTTTGAGAGATTTAGTCCCCTGTCACCCAGGCAGAGCAGGGGTTCATTCACTGCAAAAGGGGGTTCATGTCACCCAGCAATGGAACAGAGGATTTTGAGAGATTTAGGCCCCTGTCACCCAGGCACAGCAGGGGTTCATTCACGGCAAAAGGGGGTTCATGTCGCCCAGCAATAGAACAGAGGATTTTGAGATATTTAGGCCCCTGTCACCCAGGCAGAGCAGGGGTTCATTCACGGCAAAAGGGGGTTCATGTCACCCAGCAATAGAACAGAGGATTTTGATAGATTTAGGCCCCTGTCACCCAGGCACAGCAGGGGTTCATTCACGGCAAAAGGGGGTTCATGTCACCCAGCAATAGAACAGAGGATTTTGAGAGATTTAGGCCCCTGTCACCCAGGCACAGCAGGGGTTCATTCACGGCAAAAGGGGGTTCATGTCGCCCAGCAATAGAACAGAGGATTTTGAGATATTTAGGCCCCTGTCACCCAGGCACAGCAGGGGTTCATTCACGCCAAAAGGGGGTTCATGTCACCCAGAAATAGAACAGAGGATTTTGAGATATTTAGGCCCCTGTCACCCAGGCACAGCAGGGGTTCATTCACGCCAAAAGGGGGTTCATGTCACCCAGCAATAGAACAGAGGATTTTGAGAGATTTAGGCCCCTGTCACCCAGGCACAGCAGAGGTTCATTCACGGCAAAAGGGGGTTCATGTCACCCAGCAATAGAACAGAGGATTTTGAGAGATTTAGGCCCCTGTCACCCAGGCACAGCAGAGGTTCATTCACGGCAAAAGGGGGTTCATGTCACCCAGCAATAGAACAGAGGATTTTGAGAGATTTAGGCCCCTGTCACCCAGGCACAGCAGAGGTTCATTCACGGCAAAAGGGGGTTCATGTCACCCAGCATGCCAAAAATACACTCACAGAACCTCCAGGGAGGCCCATTATTTCGGGCATAGGATCATTAACCACTAATCTCTCAGAATATGTAGATGGAATTCTGCAAAAATATGTTCTAAATCTACCGTCCTACTTACGAGACACCTCACATCTTCTCGCCTTCTTGGAAACCCTAAAATGGGAGAACCATTTCTTGTGGGCCACACTGGATGTATGCTCACTATACAGTAATATTCCACACAATTTAGGGCTTAGAGAAATAGAAAAAGTTCTCAACTCAGATCCCCTGATGCCAATTACACAAAGATCATTTATACTAAAATCCATAGACTTTATCCTCAAACATAATTATTTTTCTTTTCAAAACACAATATATCAACAGAAAAAAGGCACGGCAACGGGGACTAAATTCGCGCCAGCTTATGCTAATTTATTCATGGGGGGATTCGAGAGAGATATCGGACTTTTGACACATCCAAACATTCGGTTTTATAAGCGTTTTATCGACGACATTATTATAATTTGGGATGGGGGAGAAAAGAAATTGACTTCTTATGTAGATACAATAAATACCAACGAGTGGAACCTAAAGCTTATTGTAGACTATCACAATATGGAGGCCATATTTTTAGATCTACATATAGAAATTATTAACAAGACCATAACCACAAAAACACATTTTAAAAAAGTCGACACGAACAGCTATCTCAACTTTAAAAGCTGCCATCACCAGAGATGGAAAACTAATATTCCCTACGGCCAAATGAAAAGGATCCGCAGAAATTGCAGTGACGATGCTACTATGAAGAAACAGTTAGACATTCTGAAAGAAAGATTCAAGGAGAAAGGCTTTCCCAATAAATTAATATCGGAATCCGAAGCCAGAATCCTGAAAGAAAGCCAATAAGAGAGCCTTACGAAAACTACAACAAAAAAAGAAATCCAACAAAAATATACGAGTGTAGGTCTAACCACTAATTATAATAATCGCCATGCAGATATTAGGAAAATAATTAATAAGCACTGGAAAATCCTCTTGAAGGATCCAATTATGGAAAAAACAATCCCATCAGCTCCTACCCTAACGTTCCGCAGAGCAAAAACCCTAAAAAATATATTAGCACCTTCATGTCCCAAACTACCTCAGAAAACTATACAAACAGACTACAAAGGTCTGATAAGTGACGTAGGATCATCGAAATGCGGCTCAAGAAAGTGCAAGTGCTGTCCAATGATACATTGCGGAAAAACACTCGCCACCAAAAGAACCGATTTCCCTAAAACAAGCAATGAATTGTAACACCTCATATGTCATCTATTTATTAGAGTGTCCCTGCAAGCTCTTATATGTGGGTCGCACTATACAGGCTCTAAGAGAGCGTATGAACGAACATCACTCAAACATAAAACGGAAGGTGACTACACATAGTGTGTCTAAACACTTCTCATTGTACCACGAGGGTGACTCTAAGGGCCTGAAAGTCACTCCGTTGGAATGGGTTCCACAATCCTATCAGACACTATCAAGAAAGGAGATGTTTTGGATATATAAATTAAACACACTTACACCGTTTGGTCTCAATGAGGCCTTAGAATACGGCTAGCTTCCGAACTGAGAAAATAAACATTTACCTGAGAAGAGATTCCATAATTTTAGGAGTTATCTATACACTATTAGCATTTTATACATTTTTATTGAAGATAAAATTGATATATAATTCTAAATGCAGGTGCTTTTCATACTCCATACTTTATATATTACTTCTATTTATCATTCGGAAAAGATTTTATATTTGACTATATTGATACTACTATTGATTATTTATATACATATATATATATTTTTGATGGATTTTTTATGAATTGTTTGTGATTTTTACATGCAAATTTTATATTCATAATATATTTATTCCTCTGTTCCTCTACACCCACGCATCGACCACCCGTGTTTTTCATGTCCTTTTATTATTAATTTTTTATTATGAAGATTTTATTTTATTATCAAGATTTTTTATGATTCGCAGATATCTATTTTTTGCATTTTTTATATTCATGTATCTATTACCCTCATCATTATGATAATTTTTTGAAAATTTATGAAATTATTTATCTTTTTATTATTATTATATTTTATATTATATCCCTCTTCCCAAATCATGAAATAACCCATATCAGGGGGCCCTATATATATATATTTTTTATATAGATATAGAGATAATCTGATAGGAGGTAGATATTTACTAGTTTAACTTTTTCCTCCTCCCAGATCACATTAGCAGGCGGCTGGCAGAAAGGGAAGGACACCGCTACTGACAGGCCTCCCTCCCCTTTGGGGGTTCATGTCACCCAGCAATACAACAGAGAATTTTGAGATATTTAGGCCCCCGTCACCCAGGCACAGCAGGGGTTTGTATACGCCAAAAATGGTAAAATGTCACCCGACAATTGAAAATAAGAATTTTTTCAATTTAGGGCACCAAAAATGGGCAAATTTTTTGCATTAAAATGGCTCTAAAATAGTCCTTGAAAAGGCTAGAGGGATGTAAAAGGCAGTAAAATGTGCTTAAGAGCATGGCAACTGCTCTGCAAACAAATGTGGATAGGGAAATAACTTAGAATAAAATAAAATAACTAAAAATTACAAATTAATAACCTGCAACTCAGAGAAGGAGGTGGATATGGAGTCGGAGGTTGATGAGGCGGTGAATGTGGTGTTGTAGGTGGAGGCAGCAATAGAGGAGAAGGAGGCATAATAAAAATAATTAACCGCCAATATAAACCCTGATGTAGGGTATTGCACTCAATTTTTTTTAAAAACTCTATAAGACAGCGTTATTTGTGGCCTAAATGTGACTGTCACCTATGTACATTTAATCAGAGATGACCAGTATATGAACAAACGTTTTTTTTAAACCGCAGTAACCAAATGGCCATATTTGTGGCCAAAATGTGACTGTCACCTATGCACGTGTAATCAAAGATGACCAATATATGAACAAACTGTTTTTTTAAACCGCAGTAACCAAATGGCCGTATTTGTGGCCTAAATGTGACTGTAATCAATGCACGCTTAATAAAAAATTACCAGTATATGAACAAACGTTTTTTTAAACCGCAGTAACCTAATGGCCGTATTTGTGGCCTAAATGTGACTGTAATCAATGCACATTTAATTAAAAATTACCAGTATATGAACAAACGTTTTTTAAACCGCAGTAACCTAATGGCCGTATTTGTGGCCTAAATGTGACTGTCACCTATGCACGTGTAATCAAAAATGACCAGTATATGAACAAACGTTTTTTTTAAACCGCAGTAACCTAATGGCCGTAATTGTGGCCTAAATGTGACTGTAATCAATGCACGTTTAATCAAAAATGACCAGTATATGAACAAACAGTTTTTTTAAACCGCAGTAACCTAATGGCCGTATTTGTGGCCTAAATGTGACTGTAATCAAAGCACGTTTAATCAAAAATGACCAGTATATGAACAAATCACTGCACAAATAATCCTGTGCTGCTGCAGGTTGTGACCTATGTGTATGTGTAGCACAACCATACCTAGTTTAACCACATTCAAATAAACTACCAACCCCCCGAAATATAACCAAAAAGACACCAACGCTTGAGAGTTAAATATTAATAACATTATAATTATAAATAAAAGTGCAAACGTTGCAAATAAACAAGTGCAATATTTTCAACTAAACAAAGACAAGGTGCTCGGCATTTTGCCTCCTAAACGTGGTTAAACACCCTGGAGGCCAAAATGAAAAAGGTGCCTAGAGTGACAGATCTAACTCACAAGTTTTGGTATTGTGAGAATGCAAAGTCCGGCGAGTCCTCCTGCATTCCTTCTATCATTCCACGTGAGCGGGCTGGTGCTGTGCCCCAGGTTGGTGGAGGGATAACCATAGGACGAATGTGTGCGTGGCTGCCATGTGTCGTGATGGTGTTGCATGGGTGTTTGTGGGTATGTTTGGGGCGTGTGTGTGTGCATGGGTGTTGCATGTAGAGGCGCAATAGTCTGATGTGTGGTACCATCAGGTGGAATAAAGAAGTCAATACAGTGTGTCAATGCGTCCCGTACTTCAGTCTATCGACTACTGGGCACCTTTTTCATTTTGTCCTCCAAGCTGAGGAGGAAAAGGGCCTCGCACGAGAGCATGGGGACCGGATGGGCCATGGCATCCAGGCAATCAATGAACCGGTCCTCTTCTTGTTCCGGCCTCTTTCTCCGTGATCTGGTAATTGCCCTACCACGGGTCAGTTCCTGGGCAGGTGGGGCAGTAGGTGTGGGGGTTGATGATGGTGTGGTGGGATTTGGTGGCGGTGTACTTGCGGGCCCAGTAGAGACGCAGGCGTCACTTTCCCTGGTGGCCTCCTTATCTTCCTCATCCTGCCTCTCTGTAGCCTTCCAGCTACTGTCAGTGCTGTAAAAAGTAAAGTATATGTGGCAAAACCAACCTCGCCACTGGGTTTTGGAGAGGCCTGTTTATCAGCCTCTTGCCCCAGGATTATGGGCCCTCTCATCAGCCCATGCAAAACTTAAACCCCATGGCGATTTGACTGTGTCTGTGGCATCTGAGCGCTCAGATCCAAGCCATATGGGGACATGTGGGGTTTTGAGATGTGTGACAGAACCATCTGTCTGTGTAATTGTATTGTATGTTATGTGAGGGTACCCAGTTAGCTCATTTTATTGTATTCATGTTGTCTGAGTGCCATTCACCTAATAATATGCACTCAGACTTGAGCTGTCTGGGAATGTGTTAAATGTCTATGTGTATTGTAAAGGTCCCTGTGGGCGGTCCTGTATTTGAAAAGACTGTAATAAAAACCAGGCTGAGTGTGCCAGCACCTCAGACCACTGCTTGACCCTCAACACGGAGCCTTGTCTCGTTATTGGGGGGGATCCGCTGTATGCTGATAGAGACTGATTGCCAGGAGTGTAAGCTGATTCCTGTTCGTCTGCTAGCAGCTATTCGTGAGGTTCCAGTTTGGAGTGCTATTTTGTATCCAGTTCGGGAATTTGGTGTCCTGCAGTAGCTGTGCCTGTCTCTCAGAAAGGGGCACATCGCCTAAACGGATTTTAACCCCTTGTCTGCTGAAACGGGCCGTTACATTGGTGGCAGCAGTGGGATCGTTCCTACAGCCAGAAGGACAGCTACAGGAGACACCATTTCTTTGGATTCTACAATTTAAAGGCAACGCATGTCCCAGTACAGCGACCCTGAAAGCAACAGGATGGAACCAGCAGTGTTATACGAGGAGGAGGACCTGGATGGCTGGGATGCATTAAGGAAAGGCATCTGGTACCAGGCCCTGGATAGTGTACAATACCAGTGGGGTGAGAGTCTCCCCAGTGAAGAGCAGCGGTTGCAGAAGCAAGTGGCCCTGCGGATGCCCTTCCTGGGAGAGCAGCCCCTGGAGGAATGGGTGAAGGATCTAGAGCACCGGGTATGGCAGGAGCTATGGCTGGAGGATGCCTACCAGGCGCTTTGGTGGTATATGGCACAGTATATACCCTGGACAACCGAACATGACAAGCCAGAGGGAGAGGAGTTTTATGGTCCTGGCTTGTTATGGGAGTCCTTTGCAGAGCCTGACTTCGGGAGCCCTGCACAGTCCAGACTTCAGGACATTTTTTATGAGAGGGAGGCTATGCATGAGTGGGATGACCCCCATGAGGTAGAGCAAGACCTGGCTCACCTAGCAACCCTGGAGTGGGAACTGGAGCAGGACTACCGAGATCTCTTCCACTCCATTGAGAAGGCTCAGCAGGACGGTAAGGTGACAGACCCAGATCCAGACCCATTCAGCTGGGCAGATATTGTAGAGTGTTACTGGGAAGGACCCCAGGTGGCCGGTAGAGATGGGACCGAGGTCTCTCCACCGGTCCTGCAGGGAATTGGGAGCCCAGTCTCCATTCCCCAGCGGCAGTGTGAAGTGCAGGGAGAGGAGAGCAGTGTCCTCCCTCCCCAGCGGCAGGCTGAGTTACAGGGGGCAGAGGTAGTTCTTCCTGCCCCCCAGCAGCAGAGTGATATGCCGGGAAGGCAGTGTGAAGTGCAGGGAGAGGAGAGCAGCGTCCTCCCTCCCCTGCGGCAGGCTGAGTTACAGGGGGCAGAGGTAGTTGTTCCTGCCCCCCAGCAGCAGAGTGATATGCCGGGAAGGCAGTGTGAAATGCAGGGAGAGGAGAGCAGCGTCCTCCCTCCCCAGCGGCAGGCTGAGTTACAGGGGGAAGAGGTAGTTGTTCCTGCCCCCCAGCAGCAGAGTGATTTTTTGGGAATTGGGAGCCCAGTCTCCATTCCCCAGCGGCAGAGTGTCCAGCAGGGAATAGAGAGCCCAGTCTCCTTTCCCCAGCAGCAGGACACTTTATTGGGAGCGGAGACGGTCGGTCGCCCTCCCCAGCGGCTGGAAGTATGTATGGGAGAGGAGCTCGTTACACCCTCTCCCCAGCGGCAGCTTAACGCACCAGGGGGAGACAGTAACCCCCACAACAGTGCAGATGGGACCGTGGTCTCTGCACCTACGGCACAGGGGGTAGAGACAGTCGGTCTCCCCCTCCAACAGCCAGACTCTAAGCCAGGGAGCAACACAGAGACCGGGAGTGCCAGCTTCCAGCATATCCTTGGTGGACTCACTGGACAGAGACAGGCTACCAAATGCAACAGGTCCAGTATTGGATTGTGGGTGGGCTGCCAGACTAACTCAGGTGAGGTCAGGTATCTGGTTAGTCTTCCCTGGGGGGGGAGATGTGTGGCGAAACCAACCTCGCCACTGGGTTTTGGAGAGGCCTGTTTATCAGCCTCTTGCCCCAGGATTATGGGCCCTCTCATAAGCCCATGCAAAACTTAAACCCCATGGCGATTTGACTGTGTTTGTGGCATCTGAGCGCTCAGATCCAAGCCATATGGGGACATGTGGGGTTTTGAGATGTGTGACAGAACCATCTGTCTGTGTAATTGTATTGTATGTTATGTGAGGGTACCCAGTTAGCTCATTTTATTGTATTCATGTTGTCTGAGTGCCATTCACCTAATAATATGCACTCAGACTTGAGCTGTCTGGGAATGTGTTAAATGTCTATGTGTATTGTAAAGGGGGGGCCATTGTATGTTTGAGTAAGTGATGTCTGTTCCATTGTACCCACTTGTGTATTGGTGATTTCTCTTTGTCTTGAGAGATAATTGGATTACGCCTCGGGTGTCTCCAGGGCAGAGAGGAGGAAACCATGATGCATTGTGGGGATGTATTGTCTCTGTAAAACCTGCTTGAGCCAGATTGCCATGCGGCCAGCCAGGGCCCAAAAGATACTTTTACAAACTTTTCAACCCCTGGTCTGATTCATGCCATTTTGTAATATGTTGTTCCCCTGAATGGATTGATTGTGAATATGTAATTTGTATGTGAATGTGATGTATGGTTTTAGAGTTATGAAAGTTAGGTAGAAAGTATGTTTTAGGGGGCGTGGCTAGCCGAGGAAGGAGGAAGACGTCTTGTAGCACAGCTCTGCTGAGAGTTCTTTAATCTAAGCCCATCCTCAGCCTACCAAGGCTAAAGAGTTCCCATTATAGGCATTTTGGGACGGTGGACACAGTCGCCATCATTTTGAGACCTTTCTGGGGTAGCAGACTGGTCCCTGGCCTGAACTATCATTGCGGCCTAGTGGTGAGGTGCATCCGCGGCCTAGATTTGATCTGGTGTGGCCGTTTCCGGGGACTCACTGACCGATGGAGGCCATAAAGCCATATACTCAGTGCCCCGAACAAGCGTTACACCTTAGCCGTACCGTACGCACCTCCGGTGAGCTTCAGCAGCTGACGGGACATTGCGCCTGAAGCGTCCATTGTAACGGAACGTTTCAGCAGACAAGGGGTTAAAATCCGTTTAGGCGATATGCCCCTTTTCTGAGAGACAGGCACAGCTACTGCAGGATACACCAAACTCCCGAACTGGACACAAAGTAGCACTCCAAACTGGAACCTCACGAATAGCTGCTAGCAGACGAACAGGAATCAGCTTACACTCCTGGCAATCAGCCTCTAACAGCATACAGCGGATCCCCCCAATAACGAGACAAGGCTCCGTGTTGAGGGTCAAGCAGTGGTCTGACTGTACTTCACGTACAGCCTCTTTTATTCATAAACCACAAACATAGTACTGCCCACAGGGGTTTGAAATACAACCAATCAGAAATTTACAACACATACAATGTAACTACAGCAACTAATCGTTCACGCCCCCAGAGGACCAGAATGAAGACTGTGACATAGGACAGATACAACATATCCCCACAATGCATCATGGTCTCCTCCCCTCTGTCTGGAGACAACCTGAGGAGCAATCCAATTATCTCTCAGAACAAAGGGAGATCGCCAATACACATGTAGATACAACAGGACAGACATCACCATTTAACACACAATGGGACAATGGCACAATAGAAACACACCCAGCATTTTCCTCCCAAGCTGACAAGTTACAATTATTATAGATTGTTACAACTTTGTGAGTTTACATTGGCCATACATATAACTTACATCAATTTAAACAGTATAACTTGGGGACAAACCTATCCAAAATTCACTTGAATCGGTTCTGGGGTTTAAAAGTTAGTATATGGCCCATAATCCTGGGGCAAGAGGCCAGCAGCCAGTCCTCTCCAAAACCCAGTGGCGAGGTCGATTTCGCCACACATCTCCCCCCCCAGGGAAGACTAACCAGATACCTGACCTCACGCCGGTCGGTACATGAGTTAGTCTGGCAGCCCACCCACAACCAAATACTGGACCTGTTAACTTTAGTAGCCTGTCTCTGTCCAGTGAGTCCACCAAGGTTATGTTGGAAGCTGGTACTCCCGGTCTCTGTGTTGCTCCCTGGCTTGGAGTGGAGGTTGCTTTGTGGGCAGGTATCAGCGGTACTCTGCCCTGGTGCCAGCGCTACCACGGAAGAAGCCTGGTTGGAGCCTGGTTGTTGGAGGGGGAGACCGACTGTCTCTACCTCCTGTGCTGTAAGTGCAGAGACCACGGTCCCATCTGCACTGTTGTGGGGCTTGCTGTCTCCCCCTGGTGCGTTAAGCTGCCGCTGGGGAGAGGGGGTAACAAGCTCCTCTCCCATACATACTTCCGGCCGCTGGGGAGGGCGACCGACCGTCTACGCTCCCAATACAGTGTCCTGTTGCTGGGGAAAGGAGACTGGGCTCTCTATTCCCTGCTGGACACTCTGCCGCTGGGGGACAGGACCGACTGTCTTTGCCCCCTGTAACTCCGCCTGCCGCTGGGGAGGGAGGACGCTGCTCTCCTCTCCCTGCATTTCACACTGCCTTCCCGGCATATCACTCTGCTGCTGGGGGGCAGGAACAACTACCTCTGCCCCCTGTACCTCAGCCTGACGCTGGGGAGGGAGGACGCTGCTCTCCTCTCCCTGCACTTCACACTGCCTTCCCGGCATATCACTCTGCTGCTGGGGGGCAGGAACAACTACCTCTGCCCCCTGTAACTCAGCCTGCCGCTGGGGAGGGAGGACGCTGCTCTCCTCTCCCTGCACTTCACACTGCCGCTGGGGAATGGAGACTGGGCTCCCAATTCCCTGCAGGACCGGTGGAGAGACCTCGGTCCCATCTCTACCGGCCACCTGAGGTCCTTCCCAGTAACACTCTACAATATCTGCCCAGCTGAGTGGGTCTGGATCTGGGTCTGTCACCTTACCGTCCTGCTGAGCCTTCTCAATGGAGTGGAAGAGATCTCGGTAGTCCTGCTCCAGTTCCCACTCCAGGGTTGCTAGGTGAGCCAGGTCTTGCTCTACCTCATGGGGGTCATCCCACTCATGCATAGCCTCCCTCTCATAAAAAATGTCCTGAAGTCTGGACTGTGCAGGGCTCCCGAAGTCAGGCTCTGCAAAGGACTCCCATAACAAGCCAGGACCATAAAACTCCTCTCCCTCTGGCTTGTCATGTTCGGCTGTCCAGGGTATATACTGTGCCATATACCACCAAAGCGCCTGGTAGGCATCCACCAGCCATAGCTCCTGCCATACCCGGTGCTCTAGTTCCTTCACCCATTCGTCCAGGGGCTGCTCTCCCAGGAAGGGCATCCGCAGGGCCACTTGCTTCTTCAACCGCTGCTCTTCACTGGGGAGACTCTCACCCCACTGGTATTGTAGATTATCCAGGGCCTGGTACCAGATGCCTTTCCTTAATGCATCCCGGCCATCCAGGTCCTCCTCCTCGTATAACACTGCTGGTTCCATCCTGGTGCTGTCAGGGACGCTGTACTGGGACATTAAATTGTACAATCCACAGAAATGGTGTCTCCTGTAGCTGTCCTTCTGGCTGTAGGAACGATCCCGCTGCTTGCCACCAATGTAACGGACCGTTTCAGCAGACAAGGGGTTAAAATCCGTTTAGGCGATAAGCCCCTTTCTGAGAGACAGGCACAGCTACTGCAGGATACACCAAACTCCCGAACTGGATACAAAGTAGCACTCCAAACTGGAACCTCACGAATAGCTGCTAGCAGACGAACAGGAATCAGCTTACACTCCTGGCAATCAGCCTCTAACAGCATACAGCGGATCCCCCCAATAACGAGACAAGGCTCCGTGTTGAGGGTCAAGCAGTGGTCTGACTGTACTTCACGTACAGCCTCTTTTATTCATAAACCACAAACATAGTACTGCCCACAGGGGTTTGAAATATAACCAATCAGTAATTTACAACACATACAATGTAACTACAGCAACCAATCATTCACGCCCCCAGAGGACCAGAATGAAGACTGTGACATAGGACAGATACAACATATCCCCACAATGCATCATGGTCTCCTCCCCTCTGTCTGGAGACAACCTGAGGAGCAATCCAATTATCTCTCAGAACAAAGGGAGATCGCCAATACACATGTAGATACAACAGGACAGACATCACCATTTAAACACACAATGGGACAATGGCACAATAGGAACACACCCAGCATTTTCCTCCCAAGCTGACAAGTTACAATTATTATAGATTGTTACAACTTTGTGAGTTTACATTGGCCATACATATAACTTACATCAATTTAAACAGTATAACTTGGGGACAAACCTATCCAAAATTCACTTGAATCGGTTCAGGGGTTTAAAAGTTAGTATATGGCCCATAATCCTGGGGCAAGAGGCCAGCAGCCAGTCCTCTCCAAAACCCAGTGGCGATGTCGATTTCGCCACATCCATCTGCAAGCAGGCGCCATTTTGTGACCCGAGCACCGGAACGTACATCAGCGGAGTAGCCTTCAGTGGGCATCAGGACTCAAGCCTTAAGGTACCCCCCTTGCCCTCTATGCCCTGATTTACTGGGTATCCATAGGCACTCACCAGTAAGACTCCCGCTGCTCTGCGCTGGGCCTCAGCTGCAGCATCGGGCACAGTACCCCACTCCTCTTATCCTCAGCCGGACTCTGGCACTTCCCACTGTGCCGATCAGTAGTGACACACTACTTCCACTACCCCTGAGTTCACCAGCTAATCTTAGGAGCGTAAGGACCTCTTTCTTGTAAATCGGCAAGATTTAAAGAGACAGTAACCAATTTTGCCATAGCACAAATCTTGCAGCAGCAATATCTTACATCAAGAGAATGCTCTAAGAGCGGGGGCAGAGCTAGCCCCTGAAATGTCCGGTTACATGCAGCAGTAGCTCTGTATACTATATCGCCCTACAGCCTGGATTTATAGCTTGTCGGATCCAAAATGGTCAAGATAGGAGGCTCAAAAGCTTCTGACTCCTCTACCCAGCAAAAAAACGCTCCCAGTGAAGGGGAAATGGATAAATTTATAAAGAAAGCGGCCTCTGCCTACGCTGCTAGAGAATCCAAGATGGCGCCGACCTCGCCGCACACAAACAGACGGATCCCTCCGGTGCCACACATAGAGGTGAGGAAGACCTAGACAACTTACCTATCTCCCGAGCGTACCTCAGAGATGCCCTCACCTCCTCACTGTCAGCGGCGCTGGAACCTCTGAGCTCTGACCTCCTGACTATAAAACAGGATGTCAGACACATTGAACGCAGGGTCGAATCACTAGAGGAGTCACAGACTGTGATTATTCAGCACCAGAGCGCTGTGCAACACTCTCTCCTCAGGATCCAGTCTAACATTAACTCTTTGTATGAAGCTGTGGAGGACCAAGAAAATCGGGGGAGGCGGAATAATCTGCGCTTCAGGGGTGTACCTGAGTCTGTCACTCCTGGAGATATCCCTAATACCATAGTTCAGATCTGCCTTTCCCTCCTGGGCCCTGATTCAGCACATGAAGTGTTACTTGAGAGAGCACACAGAGCCTTAAAGCCTAAACCCGCACCCACGGCACCCCCCAGGGACATCATATGCAAGTTCCTCCATTTTCAAGTTAAAGAAGCAGTCATCAACAAAGCAAGGGAAGCAAGATCGGTCATATGGGATGGCCACGATATTCTGATATTCCAAGACCTGGCACAATCTACGCTAAAGAAGAGACGCTTACTTAAACCGCTTACTGACTTGCTCAGATCAAGGAATACCCCATATAGGTGGTCCTTTCCTTTTGGTCTTTCTTTCGCCTTTGAAGGACGCAGGATCAATATTTCCTCATACCAAGACCTCAACCAAGCATATGCCCTTCTGGGAATTAAGCCCCTGGATATACAAAATTGGGACTTTGTCCAAGACCTGGTGGACCTGCCGGCCCTCCCTCCCCTGGAACTCTGGGAAAAACAACAGCGGACCCCGAAACTGCAAAGGGGCAGAAGAGGAACTTCCAAATCGACCCCAAGAAGACTAGCCCTGGGAGACCAAGAAGACCCTGTATAACATGTCATTTACACATGATCTTTGTCTTCACTGCTCTTCTTACTACTTCTTACTAGTCTCTGTGCCTCTCCCTCCGTCACAACCTCTCTTCTTACCTCGCATCGCTCTGATGCCTCCTATTGAGTCCTATACTGGTTCCCACCTCCTATTTTGGGCGATATGACATTTCACGGGGTGATCTCTCCCCTCTTTTCTTTCCTTTTCTTCACTTCTCTCTGCTTACGCAGTACTCCCTCTCGCTCTCTCTATACTCAAGTCTTAGTTACATTTATTCTTATTCCTAGGGATGCCTTCCCTAAAAGCAGTGTATTTACTGCCGAGTTATAATGTTTGTTTTGACTATGTTCTGGTTTCTAGACATGACTGGTCCAGCAGTGGACACCCATATTGTACTCCAGGAAAAGTGTTGGGCACCCCGGTATGTCGAGGCAGCGTCCCCCCTCTGGAAATGCCAGATATGTGCACCTGTAAGGTGAGATTACTCCTTTTCCCCTTCCCCCCCTTTAATTATGATTCAACATGACCACTCTCAGAATTGCCTCATATAATGTTAAAGGGATGAGATCCCCCTCCAAGAGGAGTCAAATTTTCTCCCAACTACACAAAGAGAAATGCTCTGTCATATTTTTACAGGAAACCCACTTTAAACAGGGCAATTTTCCTAATCTTACCTTTTCCAAATTCCCTGTCTGGTATCATTGCGGAGCTGGGGGCGCTGCATCGAGGGGAGTAAGTATTGGCTTTAACAAGGGCCTGGCCTTCCAATACAAGACCCATACTCAGGATCCAGAGGGTAGATTCTTAATACTTAAAGGACTTATTGGTCAAACACTCTACACTTTAGTTAACATTTATGCTCCAAACTCTAACCAAACTTCCTGGCTATCCTCGTTATTTAAACTTGTAGAGACACTAAAAGAAGGTATACTAGTAATAGCAGGAGACTTCAATCTACCCCTGAATCCTCTTATGGATACCTCTAAGAAAAAATCTTCTATCCCTGCTAGCGCCCTTAAGGCACTTCACTCCTCTCTCCATAAACTAGGGGTATTAGACACCTGGCGATGTATTAACCCTAACTCGATTGACTACTCTTTTTAATCAACTCCAAACAACTCGTATAGTAGAATAGACTACCGGTATATCTTTATTTCAAAAGAACACCTACAACACTGCTCCTTAGCCAGAATTGGGGACATCACCCTCTCGGATCATTCCCTGGTATTCTGTGACATCCACCCCCCTGGAGAGAGGAAAAGAACTGCTAACTGGAGGTTCAATGAGTCCCTACTGGGTAACCCAAAATATGTTTCCCAAATCACTGCTTACCTGGACGAATATTTTTTAACTAACAACACCCCAGACATTTCCCCTCAAGCATTATGGGATGCTCATAAGGCCTATATCAGAGGCAGGCTGATTGGACTCTGCTCCTTCTTGAAAAAGGAATCTGAGAAAAAATACTCTTCCTTACTAGCTAGGATACATACCCTTGAAAAAGCCCACAAGCAATCTCTTCTGGCTCGACAGCTGGACGAGCTTACTTCTCTCAGAAATGAACTGAAAAACCTCCTAAATGAGCGATCTGCAAAATATTTTCTGTCTGCGCAGCAAAAATTCTACGCTCACGGAAACAAGGCATCCAAATTCATGATGCAGAGGATTAAACAGAGAAGGAGCTCTAGATATATTAATTCCATCAAAAGCTCAAGCGGAGAAATGGTTTTCAAAGCAGAAGAGATTGCTGAGCAATTCAAACTCTTTTATGCTGAGCTATACAATCTGCCTCCCTCTGATCTACCTGAGCCGTCCCTGGGGAGAGAGGCCAACATCATTAAGTTCCTTGACTCACTCCGCCTTCCGTGCCTGACGCCAACCCAACGTAAATCCTTGACAAAACCTTTCACTACCCAAGAGCTGGTGAGAGCCATTAAATCCACCCCCAAAGGTAAATGCCCAGGCACTGATGGCCTTCCCATAACCTACTACTCAACTTTCAAAAATTCTCTTCTCCCTTTCTTGCTTCCCCTTTGCAACTTATCATTGCTTAACCAACCTCTTTCAGCAGACATGACAAGAGCCACTATCACGGTGATACCCAAAGAAGGGAAAGATCCCTCAGCTTGCCCTAGCTATCGACCAATCTCCCTACTTAATGTGGATCTCAAATTAATAGCCAAAATGCTAGCCTCCAGAATTCAGACATTTTTGCCCCTTCTAATTAATCCAGACCAAGTAGGATTCGTCAAGGGTCGTGAGGGAAAGGATAACACTACGAAAGTTCTGGATGCCCTTTTTTATGCTTCCCATAACTCTATCCCCCTGGTCCTGATGGGCACGGATGCCGAAAAGGCGTTTGATAGAGTTGACTGGACTTACATCAGGTTAGCCATGACTAAATTCGGGTTCCCTGAGCCCTACATCAACGCAGTATTTTCCATGTACTGCCACTCTTCAGCATCCGTGTCCGTCAATGGTACCTTATCTTCCCCCTTCCGAATCAGAAATGGTACAAGGCAAGGGTGCCCCCTCTCCCCCCTTTTATTCGTCATAACCATGGAAACCCTATTGCAAACTCTCAGAGAGGAGAGTGATATTAGGGGTCTTCATGTCAGGGACTTAGAAATTAAACTAGCTGCCTTTGCAGACGACTTGCTCATTCTCAAGACTAACCCAGGTAAATCTATAGGCATTATTCTATCAACTCTAACCCGCTTTGGCTCCCTGTCCAATTTTAAAATTAATCCCTCCAAATCTCAGGTCCTTCATGTTGGCCTCTCTCCCCTGACTCTCTCTACGCTTCAAAAAGACTCCCCTTTCAACTGGCTCTCCCAACAACTAACTTACCTAGGAGTAAGGCTCACTCCCTTCCTATCAGATTTATTCAATCTAAATTATAAACCGCTCCTAACTTCCATAATTGCTCAGCTGGACTCATTGGACCTCCCTTATCTATCGTGGTTCGGGCGGAAGAACATACTCATGTCCTTGGTCATCCCGAGGTTAACTTACCTGATGCAGGTTTTACCCATCGAGATCCCCAAGTCATTCTTTACTTCCCTAAACAAGACAATCCGTAAGTTTATATGGCAAGGGAAGAGCTCACGTATCTCCTTTCAAACGCTCACTAAGTCCAGACCACAAGGGGGAATAGGTCTACCGGACCCCGAAATTTACATGAAGGCCATCCAGCTCTCCAGGGCAGTGGATTGGATAAGAAGCCCAACTCATAAAATGTGGACTACTCTGGAGAATTCATTCTTACCCTCCTCTGCCCGGGCCCTACTCTTAGCCAATAAGCCGCTCCTGCCCTTCAGCTCTATAGCTAACCCCATGATCCGTAACACTCTGAAAGTTTGGAGATGGTTCTTGACTACTGGTCGAGCCCTATCGGTACCATCTCCCCTTCTACTTCTAAAGGATATTCTAGATCTAGCTCCCGTGGAACTCAGAGACAGCTGTCCTGTCAATCTGAGGTCGTCTAGGCTCCCTATCTCTGACATTCTGGACTCTGAGGGCTGTGTTCCCTCTGACCCAGAGCTTTGCGTTAAATTAGGTATATCTGCCCAAAATTTTATGCTGACACACTTTATAAGGAAAGAAACCCTCAGACTTATAGGTGATCCCCCCTACCCATCAGACGCAGAATGGTTTGAGAAGTTGATAGTAAGTTTACACCCCCCAACTAAAGTAATATCAACAATATATAAGTCCCTTAAATCCCCCCTTTCCAGTACCAAACCTGCGATCATTGGCTTATGGGAGAGAGATTCAAAGAGAGCCTTGACAAATTCAGAAATTGCAAAGGCTCTAATCACCCCTCATAAGATCTCCAGATGCACCCGCCTACAGGAGAATAGCTACAAGGTACTATCACGCTGGTATAAGACCCCAGACAAAACTAGCTTGTATAACCCTAACTCTCCCGATACTTGTTAGAGATGCCAGGAAGAGAAGGGCACTTTCTTCCACGTTTGGTGGTCCTGCAAGGTAATATGTCCTTGGTGGGCGGAAATAGTGGAGCTCAGTAATCAAATATGTAAAACATCCTTCCCATGTACCCCAGAACTAGTATTGCTTACTCTGGGTTTGGAAGGTAGCAATAAATTCAAATCCTCCCTCTTTTCTCTCCTCTTAGCGGCAGCCAGAACCCTTCTACCATCCTGTTGGCTCTCATCAGAAGTCCCAACGACTCAACATTGGATCAACAAGGTTGATCAGATCTATAGATTAGAAGAGATTTCACATTGGGAGTTGAGATCAAGACACACTTTCCTCCTAATTTGGTCTCCCTGGAGAGAGTTTAGGAAATTCTCCTAACCCACCCCCATACACTGAATATTTATCCCTGTGAGTCAATATAACGCCGACTGCTTAGTAATTTAATTACACTGATATGCTGGCACCACCTCATGTCTTATTTCAGTTATTACAGTTATGTTCTCAAACGTAATTTAGCAATAACTCATATCCCCATTGTGAGACGGATAGAGGCGTTTCCCCGCCCTGTCCATTCATTTATATAACTCATATGTCTGTATTTCATTTGTCTGAGATATGACCTCATTTTTATGGATATGTGTGATCATTTGATAAAAACAATAAAAATTGTTAATTTAAAAAAAAAAAGAAAGTATGTTTTAACTGTATGTGTAATTGAGTTTCCTCTCAGGATAAGGGGAGGGAATATGTGGGATGTAACTGATATGTGATTGGTTGTTTTATACCTCCCTGTGGGCGGTCCTGTATTTGAAAAGACTGTAATAAAAACCAGGCTGGGTGTGCCAGCACCTCAGACCACTGCTTGACCCTCAACACGGAGCCTTGTCTCGTTATTGGGGGGATCCGCTGTATGCTGATAGAGACTGATTGCCAGGAGTGTAAGCTGATTCCTGTTCGTCTGCTAGCAGCTATTCGTGAGGTTCCAGTTTGGAGTGCTATTTTGTATCCAGTTCGGGAATTTGGTGTCCTGCAGTAGCTGTGCCTGTCTGTCAGAAAGGGGCACATCGCCTAAACGGATTTTAACCCCTTATCTGCTGAAACGGGCCGTTACAGTATATATAAGTATGTGCAATATATGATTGTGAATGAATGTACTGTCACACATAACCCTCACAAACATTGGTAGTGAATTGACCTACCTACGCATCTCTGTGCAGGGCACTAGGAAAGCCAATTGCTCAGAATGAACGTAGCTGGATGGGGCCATTGCAGCAGCTCCGCTTCTGTACTCCCGCTCCTAGCGTCTGTGCCGCATGAAGGCATCCTTGAGGCTCTTCCATTTTGATTTCAGGATATTGACTGTTGAAAAGAGATATAAACATCAGCTAATGTAATTTATCTTTCCTTTTCCATTTCTTAGGTATTTAGCAACTGGTCAGTCTGCACTATGCCTTCATGATTGGTAAATCGACAGCAAGCGACATCATCCGGGAAACATGCAGAGCCATATGGGATGTCCTTCATGCTGTTGTGATGTCCAAACCGAACAAGGATGAGTGGCAGAAAATTGCCCACACATTTTACCAAACATGCAATTTTCCTAACTGTGTGGGAGCGCTAGACGGAAAGCATATCCGCGTGATAAAACCCAAGAGGAGTGGCAGTAGATTTTTAAATTATAAGAAATACTTTTCCGTTGTCCTTTTTGCCGTATCTGATGCCAACTACTGCTTCAGATACATAGATGTTGGATCGTATGGAAGCAGCTAAGACTCTGCGGTATTCGCTCATTCAGATTTTGGACAAATGTTGAATACCAATGCTCTGAACCTTCCGGGGAACACCAAGCTGCCTGGCACCGCTGATCCGGCTATGCCTTTCGTATTTGTAGGATACGAGGCATTTGCTCTAGGTGAGCATCTTATGAGGCCCTACTCAAGCCTCGGACTGTGCCTTGAGAGAAGGGTCTTTAATTATAGACTAACCAGAGCTCGCAGGGTGGTGGAGTGTGCATTTGGCATACTGTCAAACAAATGGCGCTTTCTGCACTCTCCAATGAACCTGAAATTGGAGAACGCCATCTCTGCGGTTAAGGCAGTTTGTTGCCTTCACAATTTTGTACGCCAAAGGGATAGATTCAATTTTGAGGATTCATTGGTGCATTCCATGGAGAGTACAAATTGCACCGGCGTCCGTGGTACCACACATGGAGCCACCATTAGGGACAAGTTTGCGGCCTATTTCATATCACCGGAGGGGGAGGTGCCATGGCAATTGCAAGCTATACAAGCTTAATTATTATAATAAAGACTTTGCCTTCTCTTTGTTCTGTGGTGCATTGTGTAGTTGTAGTTTGTATTAATAAAGTTGATTTGGATTAGACTATGTTGTGAACACCTTTTTTTATTTAAATTGACAATTTGCATGTTGCAATTATGGGCACACCCGCTCTCACACCACCCACAATGGAGGCTGGTGGTGACATCAGCAGTCTGAGTTCTACTCATAAATCACATAATACCCTCAGAAACAACGCATGCAGTAACTGTGCATATACTATATATACTATAACATACAGTTGGCACACCTGTGCACACGTGGAGGAATATAATGATCCATTTACAATACACATGCCAATGCACACATGTCGGTACCTTTTGCCTCTTTCACTTGCTTTGACATACTCTCCCATTCTGGCCATATCATTTTTCCAATGTCTTCCCAGGCCTGCTGCCTGATTCGCCTGTTCTTGTACTGCGGATCCTGCATGTCGTACAGGAATCGCTTCTCTTGTACCAGCCGAATCAGGGTCTCGCTGTCTATGGCACAATCCTCCATGATGTCGGCCGAGAAATGTGGCTGGTCACCTGGGAGTGGTCTGTTGTCATGTGAGAAACACGCGTACGTACGTACGTACGTGCGTTTTTAAAGGCGGAAACAAGCAAACGCCCATTTAGGCGCTTTCATGCTGAAGTCTATGGGCGGGAACGAGCGACAATACCCCCCAAAGAAGCTCCTGGTTTTTGCCTGTTGAGCGTTTTACAGCGCGTAGGAACGCGCTGTAAAACGCTCAGGTGCAAACCTAGCCTAAGGCTCATCTCACTCCTGCGCAGGGAGATCAAGCCTGGCGTGTGGGATGTAAGGGAATGATCCCAACTATAACTGAGCCTCCAGTAAATATTCATTAAAGAAGATGATATTTTGCCTCAATTTATTTTTCATATACACAAAATCAGGTTAAGAAGGTGTTAATTACAAATGTAAATATTAAGCTCCACCCAGGCAGCATTTCAGGCACAAATTTAGGCAATATGGCTGTCGAACATAAGGTGGCATCACCTGCGTACGTGGAAAAAGTGAAGTGGCAAGCAATCGAAAACTGTCCTCCTCCGAGTCATCACTCTAGTTGGCAGGCCACCTCCACACAGTGCTGTTGAGGAGGAAGACGAGATCATCAGCTGCTGCTTCTCCTGCACAGGCTACCTCTCCTCCGCTCTATCACCAGTCATCTATAACAGAATGTGGAGCAGGAAACAATACGAGCCCAGAAACGCGCTTAGGGTAGTATCACACTTGCGTCAAAGAAATCTGCAAGGCTGTTCTAGCAGAGATGCCCATCATGAATTCTGGACCCAACTAACTATAATGGGATGCAGAGCGGATCCGGCAGCTGCCCGGAATACTGTATATGTTGGGATTCAGACGGCAATTTTTGTACGGCTAGATCCTGCTGATATGCTGGGGAGGGTCGGTATCCCCGCTGCATTCCATTATAGTCAATCGAGTCCAGTGGGCACTATATGGCTATGCTAGATCTGGAGAGCTCCGGCAAGCTATCCTGTCAGAGATTTCTTTGACGCATATGTGAAAGCAGCCTTAGGCTACTTTCACACTCGCGTTTTGTGCGGATCCGTCTTGTATCTGCACAGACGGATCCGCACCAATAATGCAAACGCTTGTATCCGTTAATAACGGATTCGTTTGCATTATTCATAAAAAAAAAAGTTTAAGTCAAAACAGATCTGTCTTGACTTACATTGAAAGTCAATGGGGGACGGATCTGTTTTCAATTGCACCATATTGTGTCAGTGAAAACGGATCTGTCCCCATTGACTTACATTGTAAGTCTAGACGGATCCGTTAGGCTCCGCATAGTCAGACGGTCACCAAAACGCTGCAAGCTGCGTTTTAGTGACTGTCTAATAAACGCAACGGAGACCAAACGCAGCCAAACTGATGCATTCTGAATGGATCCTTATCCATTCAAAATGCATTGGGGCTGAACTGATCCGTTTTGGGCCGCTTGTGAGAGCCCTGAAACGGATCTCACAAGCAGACCCAGAAACGCCAGTGTGAAAGTAGCCTTATGTGGAAACTGAACTCGCACCAGGAGGTATGGTCACTGAAAATGGCTTCTCTGTGTGTGAATTCTCTGATGTTTAACAAGATCTGATTTTGAGGTACAACATTTGTCACATTCTGAACATGAATACGGCTTCTCCCCTGTGTGAACTCTCAGATGTTTAAAAAGACTTGATTTGAGAGCAAAATATTTCCCACATTCTGAACATGAAAATGGCTTTTCTCCCGTGTGAAGTCTCTGATGTTTAAGAAGAGCTGATTTCACAGTAAAACAATTCCCACATTCTGAACATAAAAATGGCCTCTCCCCTGTGTGAATTCTCTGATGGTTTACAAGATCTGATTTCCGAGTAAAACATTTCCCACATTCTGAACAGGAATACGGCTTCTCTCCTGTGTGAATTCTCTGATGTTTAGCACGATCTGATTTCCGAGTAAAACATTTGCCACATTCTGAACATGAAAATGGCCTCTCTCCCATGTGAATTCTCTGATGTTCAACAAGAGATAATTTAAGAGTGAAGCCTTTCCCACATTCTGGACATGAATATGGTCTCTCTCCTGTGTGAAGTCTCTGATGTATAACAAGATGTGATTTCAGAGAAAAACATTTTTTACATTCTGAACATGAGAATGGCTTCTCTCCTGTGTGAGTTCTCTCATGTTTAACAAGCTGTGATTTTGACGTAAAACATTTGCCACATACTGAACATGGAAATCGTTTCACTCTTATGACAATTCTCTCATCTTCAGCAAGAGTGGAGTTCAGATTAACACATTTCCCACATTCTGAACATAAAAATCTTTTCCCTCCTGTGTGAATTCTCTGATGTATAACAAGATGTGACTTTGAAGTAAAACATTTGTCACATTCTGAACATAAATACAGCTTCTCCACCAGGTGACTTATTTGATGTCCAGCACGTCTCTGCTTCTCATTCTGTGACGAATCGGACAGTAGGACCCATTTAATAGGATCAGATGATATGTTATGACTGTGAAGGACTGAGGGTCTATCTGGGATAATAACACGTTCTTCACATGTATCTTGTGTGACACCACAATCATCTGCTTTTATGTCTGAAGGCATCAGGTGTCTCTCCGTGCTCCTGGAACACTCATCTGTCAAGAATAATACAAACTTAAAAATTGTACCAATATTTTATAGCATTTCTAGATAAAATTACACTGTATGCAGCAATTAAAGGGGACTTTTAGGGGGATCGGCAGGAGGAGATGAGCAGACTAACTGAAGAGGATTCAGTAAGGCCTCTTTCAGACGGGCGTTGCGGGAAAAGGTGCGGGTACGTTGCGGGAACATGCACGATTTTTCCGCGCGAGTGCAAAACATTGTAATGCGTTTTGCACTCGCGTGAGAAATGATAATGCCGTGCTCCTGCAAGTCCAGAGTAGAGGATCACACTCACACACGGAGCGTGATTCCCGCAATGGACTTACTCGTGTGAAAACAGCCCTTAGGTGAGTTCAATTATTTATTTATTTTTAACCCCTCCAGCGCTATTGTAGTAAGCGTTCTGTATTCAGAATGCTATTATTTTCCCTTATAACCATGTTATAAGGGAAAATAATAATGATCTGGTCTCCATCCCGATTGTCTCCTAGCAACCGTGCGTGAAAATAGCACCGTATCCGCACTTGCTCGCGGATGCTTGCGATTTTCACGCAGCCCAATTCACTTCTATGGGGCCTGCGTTGCGTGAAAAACGCACAATATAGAGCTTGCTGCGATTTTCACGCATCGCACAAGTGATGCGTGAAAATCACAGCTCATGTGCACAGCCCCATAGAAATGAATGGGTCCGGATTCAGTGCGGGTGCAATGTGTTCACATCACGCATTGCATCCTCGCGGAATACTCGCCCGTGTGAAAGGGGCCTAAAAATTGTATTCATATGAATCTCTACTCTTAACTGTGTAAGTGGTGGTCGCTAAAAAGTAACTTTTATTAAATTATTTGAAAAAGAACGGGTGGAAGTTCTCAATACATAACAACACAAATACATTCACCTGGGTGGCACCCACTACACTGGAGCGTACGTAGCTGGCCAAACCCAGGGTTCAATAAATTATCACCAGATAGGGCAGACTCGTGACCGGAGCCCTAGGGAGGATGGACTTATTGTGGTGTGAGAAGCTCCATCCACCCCTCATGATCAGTAGTCCGATCACTGGCCACAGTCTGTATTCCCCACTGGGACCAAGTAAGGCTACCTAGCTGTGTCTACTGTTAGACTACAAGGCTCTCCCCTCCATGTTTCAGGGACAGCAGTCTACAAGTGGCTCGACGCGTTTCTCTGGTGACTGTTTCTCTGCTGACTTCCTACTAACAGCCTGTAAAAGGCTGTTAGCAGGAAGTCTGTTAGTGTGTGGCTGAGACCACGTGTGGCAGAGGCCTTCTGTTACTGAGGAGAGAATGAACTAGGCCAGGAAAATTGAGCAGTTTCCAAAGAAGGGGCCCTGCCTCAGAACGTGTTTGTGTCATGATGTATAAGCTGCTGTGTATATTGTTATAGTGTGTGCACCTAAATGACTGAGGTGACATGGAATGGCAGGTTATCAAATGCAGCACTATGTGCTTTCCTAGCAGCCGACCTCAGTAATGGGTTCTGACTGTCAGTTAATAGGAGGTCCCAAAATCAATATGGTTCTAGTAAAGGCTTGATACTTATGAACCAGTGTGAATTCTGGTGCTGAAGCTCTGCACCACAATGCAGGGCTTGGTTTTGGGCACCAAAGGGGAAGGGTGTGGTTAGACCATGTGGGTGACCTGAGGAACCTGTTGTTGGGTTATGTAACTTTTAGCCCTGGACTTGTCTATCATGTGGGTATTTGCGGATGGGGGCCAGTGGACTTGTGCGAGTCTTTAGAGTTTGTAGGCTGAAGGGTGGGAGAGGAGTTATAAGAAGCCAGTGAAAATGTCATGCAGTGGATCTCCTACGATTCTTTTGGTGACCCATTAGAGAGAGGTACTACTGTGGTATCGTCTAGAGAGGCCTGGGGAAGATCAGGGAGTAGACAGTAAAGGACAATGCTTTAGATTAGTGGGTTTGGAGGATCTTCAGTCATCAGAAGGGACAGCTTGTGGTGTTTTGTTGATAAAGACATGTGGGTTGAGTGTACTGTCAATGTCAATCCTTGGAAGAGTCATGGGGGGAGGTCTGTGAGAAAACTCAGTCTTTGGGGAGCCAATGTGATTTTTGTTACTACAGTCTTCAACCCTAGGGAAAGTTATCTGGAGATAATAGGGGATGTGTGGGTGGACTAGTGATCAGTGGGCATCAGAATGTCGGTTGCTGTGAGGCCTCTAATGCCTGAAGGAGCTGTTCCTGTAAGGCCTCTTTCACACGAGGGTGACGGACTCGGTCCGGATGCATTTAGGGTGCGTTCAGTGAAACTCGCACCATTTTGCAAGCAAGTTCAGTCAGTTTTCTCTGCAATTGCGTTCAGTTGTTCAGTTTTTCCTGCGCGGGTGCAATGCGTTTTGATGCGTTTTTCATGCACGTGATAAAAAACTGAAGGTTTACAAACAACATCTCCTAGCAACCATCAGTGAAAAATGCATTGCATCCGCACTCGCTTGCGGATGCAATGCGTTTTTCACTGAAGCCCCATTCACTTCTATAGGGCCAGGGCTGCGTGAAAAACGTAGAATATAGAACATGCTGCGTTTTTCACGCAATGCAGAACTGATGCGTGAAAAACAACGCTCATGTACACAGACCCGTTGAAATGAATGGGTCAGGATTCAGTGCGGGTGCTATGCTTTCACGTCACGCATTGCACCTGTGCGGAAAACTCGCTCGTGTGAAAGGGAACTAAAGCAGTTCACTGAACAGCAGTTGTGATAAGGGTTGACTATGGAGGGGCTCTAAGAAACAAGAAGTAGGAGTGCCTCTCCCCCTGTAAAAATAAAGGTTGAGCGTTGAATATTGTGTCTGTTTGTGTGAAATCACCGCGGTCAGTGTGAAGATAGCATTGACCAGTCCAGACTGCAGAAACGGAGTTCTGGAAGATTCAAGTGTTTGTGCCACAAGTTGTCCATTTTTCTAATGGGCGCCCTCTAAAGTGTATGTGCAGCCCACCGTGAACTGTAACAGGTAAAAGTGCCTGTTCATAACCCCATCTGTGCTCCTTAAAGGGGTTCTCCGGTTTCGGAGTTGAACCTGGACATAACCTCATCTTCACTCATTTACCATGTATGAGTGAAGCATTTCTTGCTCCAATGCTCCCCAAGGTCTGTGCGGTTTACTTCCTCACTATTCTAGGCAGAGGATTCTGCCTAGCAGTGATCCTGGCACAAATGGGGGGTCTTATAGCGCTTCCCTAGGCTATAAAACAGCTTAGGGCAGTGCTATGGACGGCCTATTTGTGCTGGTGATGTCACCGGGATCAATGCTAGGCAGAAGCCTCAGTCTAGCAGACCAATAGTGAAGCCCAATACGATGCAGCGTAGGACAGGGGAGAGCATCGGAGCAAGAAATGCTCCGATACTCCACTCATACATGTTAAATGAGTAAAGATCAGTTATTAAGGAATGCATATCTGTCAGCATCTCAAGATGTCCTCTGTGACAAACATTCTATTGGTAATAAACTAACCAGGGGCCAGAAGTATTGGTTGAAAGGCTTTATTACTAGGGCCCATACTTGGCATCAGATAACATTCACAGTCCAAGTGGAGGTAAGTACCCGCACATCCCGACCAGGGATGAAACATCAAGCAGCAGTGTTTCACGGATGATGTTGCAGATAGCTGGAACTTATAAATAAACATCCAACTGGCTTGATCCCAAACTAAGGAGCATATGGGTGAGCCCTATAAAACCCTAAGAGCTCTTCCTGACTGCTATCCCCATGCAAGGGTCTAAATGGTAGACGATTGCATGCCCACGTACCTAAGACTGTGTGACACCTGAAGACCCTATAATAGTGAGGGGACACGACCACCTGCACTTAATACGGACGGAGTCAGGGTCACCTAGAATCAAGCCAGCAAGGAAACACAAATAAAGAAAAATACTTATCTTAGCAAACACCTCATCCAGGAAGTAGTATAAACCGCAAAGTGAGGCAGTATGGGAGGGAATATAAAGGAAGACAATTAGTCTAAATAGGTGACACCTGGGAGAAGGAAAGGAGATGACAAAGTGAAACCAAAACAAAGAACGTCATGCAAGAGGTAGAGAAGAACGTCTGCCAGACTTTCTCACAGAACTAGCGGTGACAGTACCCCTCCCTCTACGGGTGGACTCCAGACACTCAGAGCCCACCTTCTCAGGATGAGACCTATGGAAAGCCCTGATAAGACGAGTGGCCTTAATGTCCGCCACTGGGACCCACATCCTCTCCTCAGGACCATAACCCTCCCAATGAACGAGGTACTGGAGAGAACCGCGGATAATGCGAGAATCCACAATCCTAGAGACCTGAAATTCAAGATTGCCATCAACAAAAATCGGAGGAGGCAAAGAGGAGGGTACAATGGGTTGGACATAAGGTTTTAATAGGGACCTGTGAAAAACATTATGGATCTTCCAAGTCTGAGGAAGATCAAGACGGAAGGCAACGGGATTGATGACGGACAAGATCTTGTAAGGCCCAATAAACTTAGGACCCAACTTCCAGGATGGAACCTTCAGTTTGATATTCTTTGTAGACAACCACACCAGATCACCCACATTCAGGTCCGGACCAGGCACACGTCTCTTATCCGCCACATGCTTATATCTCTCACTCATACTTTTCAGATTACCCTGAATCTTTTGCCAAATAAATGACAAAGACGAGGAAAATCTCTCCTCATCAGGTAAACCAGAAGACCCCTCTCCAGAGAATGTCCCAAACTGCGGATGAAACCCATATGCACCAAAAAATGGTGACTTATTTAAAGCAAACTCAGCAAGGGACAAAAAAGAATACCAATCCTCCTGATTCTCCGCCACAAAACAGCGCAGATATGTCTCCAGATTCTGATTGACGCGTTCGGTCTGGCCATTCGACTGCAGGTGAAAAGCAGAAGAAAACGATAACTGAATCCCCAAGCGAGAACAGAAGGCCTTCCAGAATCTGGAAACAAATTGCGTGCCCCTATCAGAAATGATGTCTGAAGGAATGCCATGCATGTTAACAATGTGATCAACAAACGCTTGCGCCAACGTCTTAGCATTGGGTAACCCAGGAAAGGGAATGAAATGCGCCATTTTGCTAAAACAGTCCACTACCACCAGCATCACAGTCTTCCCTGAGGAACGAGGCAGGTCCGTGATGAAGTCCATGGACAGATGCGTCCAAGGACGGGAAGGAATGGGTAACGGGAGGAGAGAACCCGATGGCCGTGAATGAGGGACCTTGGCACGAGCGCAGGTCTCACAAGCTGCCACAAAACCCTCAACCGTCTTACAAAGAGCCGGCCACCAGAATCTCCGAGCAATGAGATCCACTGTGGCTCTACTGCCCGGGTGCCCAGCAAGGACAGTATCGTGGTGCTCCTTAAAAACCTTGTGTTGTAAAGAGAGAGGCACAAACAACCTCCCAGGAGGACAAAGATCAGGAGCCTCTGCCTGGGCTGCCTGAACCTCTGCCTCCAAATCAGGATAAAGAGCAGAGACGACCACCCCTTCAGCCAAAATGGGACCCGGGTCTTCAAAGTTCCCCCCTCCCGGAAAACAACGTGACAAGGCATCCGCCTTCACATTTTTAACCCCAGGGCGGAACGTAAAAACAAAATTAAACCTAGAAAAGAACAAAGACCATCTGGCCTGTCTCGGGTTCAGAAGCTTGGCCGATTCCAAGTAGGCCAGATTCTTATGGTCTGTAAACACGGTAATAGGGTGTCTGGCTCCCTCTAACCAATGGCGCCATTCCTCAAAAGCTAATTTGATGGCCAACAACTCCCTATCTCCCACATCGTAATTTCTCTCTGCAGGAGAGTTTCCTTGAGAAAAAGGCACACGGTCGCCATTTGGCAGGAGAGGGACCCCGAGATAATGCCGCACCGACACCCACCTCAGAAGCATCCACCTCAACAATAAAAGGTAGAGAGACATCAGGTTGTACCAAAATGGGAGTGGAAGCAAAACTCTCTTTGATACTAGAAAAGGCTTTAAGCGCATCTACCGACCACGAGGAAAAATCCACCCCCTTTTTAGTCATATCAGTGAGTGGCTTAACAACAGAGGAATAATTCAAAATTAACTTTCTGTAATAATTGGCAAAACCCAAAAACCGCATCAGCGCCTTCTGATTCTCAGGAAGCTCCCAATCAAGCACAGCGCGGACCTTCTCAGGGTCCATGCGAAAACCAGAAGCGGAGAGAAGAAAACCCAGAAACACATTTTTCCAGTTTAGCGTACAATTTATTCTCCCGCAGGATGAGCAAGACCTGACGTAGATGGTCCCTATGAGTTTTGAAATCAGGAGAAAAAATCTAAATGTCATCTACAGTCATGGCCAAAAGTTTTGAGAATGACACAAATATTAGTTTTCACAAAGTTTGCTGCTAAACTGCTTTTCGATCTTTGTTTCAGTTGTTTCTGTGATGTAGTGAAATATAATTACACGCACTTCATACGTTTCAAAGGCTTTTATCGACAATTACATGACATTTATGCAAAGAGTCAGTATTTGCAGTGTTGGCCCTTCTTTTTCAGGACCTCTGCAATTCGACTGGGCATGCTCTCAATCAACTTCTGGGCCAATTCCTGACTGATAGCAACCCATTCTTTCATAATCACTTCTTGGAGTTTGTCAGAATTAGTGGGTTTTTGTTTGTCCACCTGCCTCTTGAGGATTGACCACAAGTTCTCAATGGGATTAAGATCTGGGGAGTTTCCAGGCCATGGACCCAAAATGTCAACGTTTTGGTCCCCGAGCCACTTAGTTATCACTTTTGCCTTATGGCACGGTGCTCCATCGTGCTGGAAAATGCATTGTTCTTCACCAAACTGTTGTTGGATTGTTGGAAGAAGTTGCTGTTGGAGGGTGTTTTGGTACCATTCTTTATTCATGGCTGTGTTTTTGGGCAAAATTGTGAGTGAGCCCACTCCCTTGGATGAGAAGCAACCCCACACACGAATGGTCTCAGGATGCTTTACTGTTGGCATGACACAGGACTGATGGTAGCGCTCACCTTTTCTTCTCCGGACAAGCATTTTTCCAGATGCCCCAAACAATCGGAAAGAGGCTTCATCGGAGAATATGACTTTGCCCCAGTCCTCAGCAGTCCATTCACCATACTTTCTGCAGAAGATCAATCTGTCCCTGATGTTTTTTTCGGAGAGAAGTGGCTTCTTCGCTGGCCTTCTTGACACCAGGCCATCTTCCAAAAGTCTTGGCCTCACTGTGTGTGCAGATGCGCTCACACCTGCCTGCTGCCATTCCTGAGCAAGCTCTGCACTGATGGCACTCCGATCCCGCAGCTGAATCCTCTTTAGGAGGCGATCCTGGCGCTTGCTGGACTTTCTTGGACGCCCTGAAGCCTTCTTAACAAGAATTGAACCTCTTTCCTTGAAGTTCTTGATGATCCTATAAATTGTTGATTGAGGTGCAATCTTAGTAGCCACAATATCCTTGCCTGTGAAGCCATTTTTATGCAACGCAATGATGGCTGCACGCGTTTCTTTGCAGGTCACCATGGTAAACAATGGAAGAACAATGATTTCAAGCATCACCCTCCTTTTAACACGTCAAGTCTGCCATTTTAACCCAATCAGCCTGACATAATGATCTCCAGCCTTGTGCTCGTCAACATTCTCACCTGAATTAACAAGACGATTACTGAAATGATCTCAGCAGGTCCTTTAATGACAGCAATGAAATGCAGTGGAAAGGTTTTTTTGGGATTAAGTTCATTTTCATGGCAAAGAAGGACTATGCAATTCATCTGATCACTCTTCATAACATTCTGGAGTATATGCAAATTGCTATTATAAAAACTTTCCAATTTCCAATATGTATGTCATTCTCAAAACTTTTGGCCACAACTGTAGATACACCAGTACAAATTTCCCCATTAAATGATAAAAAATGCTGTTCACAAAATGTTGGAAGACGGCCGGAGCATTCATCAAACCAAAGGGCATAACCAAATTCTCGAAATGACCCTCAGGGGTATTGAAGGCCGTCTTCCATTCGTCCCCTTCCCTGACCCTGACCAGGTTGTATGCCCCTCTTAAATCCAACTTGGAAAAAACCTTAGCCCCAACAATCTGGTTAAACAGGTCCGGGATCAGAGGAAGTGGATACGAGTCACGAATTGTGATACGGTTCAGCTCCCTGAAATCCAGACAAGGTCTTAAAGAACCATCTTTTTTCTTAACAAAAAAAAAAACTGCGGCAACAGGTGACTTCGAGGGTCGGATGTGTCCCTTTCTCAGGCTCTCAGAGATATAAGCACGCATAGCGACTCTTTCAGGTTGGGAGAGATTGTATAAACGTGATTTTGGCAGCTTGGCGACTGGAATGAGATTAATAGGGCAGTCGTACTCCCGGTAAGGGGGCAACTCCTGGACACCACTCTCGGAAAACACATCCGAAAATTCAGAGAGAAAAGATGGCACAGTCTTGGTAGAAACCTCTGAAAGAGACGCCATGAGGCAATTCTCTCTGCAAAACTCACTCCAACCATTTATTTGCCTCGCTTGCCAATCAATGGTGGGGTTATGTTTAGTGAGCCAAGGTAGCCCCAACACTAGAGGAGTAGGTAATCCACTTAGGACGAAACACAACATATCCTCAACATGAGCGTCACTCACAGTCAAACAGATATTGTGAACTATGCCCTTTAACGATCTTTGAGAAAGTGGAACGGAATCAATAGCAAAAACAGGTATATCCTTTCCCAAAGTGCATACCTGGAAACCATGCGTTACTGCTAATTGATTATCAATGAGATTGACAGCTGCTCCACTATCTACAAAAATCTCACAATGTTCTTGCTGTCTAGCGCCACCCTGGCAGGTAGGAGAAAACGAGAACTACAAGCAAACAGCAAACCTTCAATTTCCGCATCAACCTTGCCAATAGTAACAAATGGAAAGTTTTTAGAGGTTTTTTTTTTTCTTTTTGTTTTTATATTACCCTCAGAAAACTCCATGAATCTCCTAGAGGGGCAAACATTAGCCAAATGATTTATACCCCCACAACAGAAACAAACCCTCCTCTGAGAGCTGAATCCTTTATTATTAGAGGCAAGCAAACCCAGCTGCATGGCCTCCTCCTCAGAGGGGATTGAGAGAGACTGAGACCCCTGCGCACTGAATGAGACCGCCGCACTGTCCTTGGACTGAATATGAGAGGCAACTAAAATGTAATGTTGATAAGTGCAAGATAATGCACCTGGGGCGTAAAACCCAAGAGCAGAATATACAATCAGTGATACAGTCCTAACCTCAGTATCTGAGGAAAGGGATTTAGGGGTCATTATTTCAGAAGACTTAAAGGTAGGCAGACCATGTCATAGAGCAGCAGGAGATGCTAGCAGAATGCTGGGGTGTATAGGGAGAGGCATTACCAGTAGACAGAGGGGGGGCGCTCATGCCGCTCTACAGAGCACTAGTGAGACCTCATCTGGAGTATTGTGCTCAGTACTGGAGACCATATCTCCAGAAGGATACTGATACTTTGGAGAGAGTTCAGAGAAGAGCTACTAAACTGGTCCATGGATTGCAGGATAAAACTTACCAGGAAAGATTAAAAGGACCTTAACATGTAGAGCTTGGAAGAAAGACGAGACAGAGGGGAGATGAGAGAAACTGCTAAATACATAAAGGGAATCAACAAGGTAAAAGAGGAGAGAAGATTTACAAGAAGAAAAACTGCTACAAGAGGACATAGTGTTAAATTAGAGGGGCAAAGGGTTAACAGTAATATCAGGAAGTATTACTTTCCTGAGAGAGTAGTGGATGCATGGAATAGCCTTCCTACAGAAGTGGTAGCTGCAAATACAGTGAAGGAGGTTAAGCATGCATGGGATAGGCATAAAGCTATCCTTCATATAAGATAGGGCCGGGGGCTATCCATAGTATTTAGTATATTGGGCAGACTGGATGGGCCAAATGGTTCTTATCTGCCGACACATTCTAGGTTTCTAGGTTTCTATGTGTGTAATTTATTTGGTAAATAAATTCCATGAATCCATTCACAGTGTCCGGCTCTTCCAGAGGTTTTTGTAAGATTATTGGGCAGTTTCTCTGCCTACAAGATATTATCACAGATGCTTGGTTTACTTTTTCAGTTCTCAAAACTGAATTTGACTCAGCAGAGATCACAGGCCTCTTCTTCACAGCAAAAATGTTATAACATGAACAGAGTTTAGAAAAATACCTTAATCCGAACTTCTACAAACCTATGAATACAGAATCAACCGAATCAAACTAATATGAAAAGTTGTTATTCTAAAAACCTTCATCTACTTGCATATTATAAGTTATACCAGCGAGAATTAGTCTTTATGTAGAAAACTAGGATTTAAATCAAATCCACCCTGGTGGTTATCACTCACCTGGGTGGTTACCTGTAGGGATGTCCTCCTTGCACTGGTCCTCAGGCCTCATATTTGACTCTGCGGCACTGATATTGTTCTCATCTTTATGCCGTTTCAGTACCTGTGAAACAAATTATGTAAAAGTCACAGAACACTGTGGTCAACCTTTAAAAAAATCCTGACCCTGACCTGAGCGTTCACATAAGCCCTGTGACCTGACCACGCTTCCTTTTTCCCATTCCAGCTGCTCTGTTTGGAAGGCAGAGAGGTGAACAGGCCGACTGACAGAGCCTCCCCATGACACCTCGTACTCCTCTACAGGTCCTGAGCGTTCCATGCTTCGAACGTTTCTGTCAGCGACTGCAGAGGTGCAGGGGGGTTTTGGCATTGGTGGTCCATGTGGTATGTAGCACCTGCTCGGGAAATGATCTGCAATGCAGATACAAAACAAGTCAAATGTGCGGCTTTCATTTCGCCAGCGTGTAACAGGGATACAAATGGATGAATCCAATAGGCATGCTGCCGTTCACAGCCAGCTGTAAGCTCTGGCAGGCTCTCTCCCCTCTGTACCAGTCTGCCGATAGTTTGCTTAGTGTAAAGAAGGTATTAGGCATGTGTGACCGCTCTCGATGTACAGCACCATGGAATTAATGCCGTAATGAAACCCCTTTACAGTTACCGCTCCGCTGCTACGGTTCATCGCTGACACTGATACAGTAGCGGTACCGCCCATGTCAAACACCAGTAATGTACCTGCTAAGTGATAGACCACCTCATATGTATATTTAGGGTATGCCAAACTGACGTACCGATTAATGCTCCTTATGCCGCCAGGACACGCCAGGGAGGTATTGAGTAATATGTGAGTGAAAAGCCCTGCATGTCCATGTTATGTATGACACGTACACTGGGAGTGGTGACATCACAGGAGGCCTATAAAACAGGGATGATGCCTTTGTGAGTCATATACCTTTATACCGGATGTCATATACACTGACGAGCTAAAGGGTAACAATGTTTAGAACTTTTGACTTCCAGGCTCCATATCTCACCACCCACTACAGCTTCGGACATGAGACTCCCATCATCCTATAGACAGTCATCTCGGCCATCTCATACATACATTGGACTTGTAGCTATTCAGCATATGATTAGTTCTGCAGGTTCTTCTCCTGTTACTGCATTGTTCCTGTTCTGCTCCTGGTGGTGGAACAATCTCTTTCTTCTTGTAGACTACAAATTCCACCCTGTCCTCACCTTCCCTGATAGCTCAGTGTCTTATTAGGTTGATTCCCAAGTGAAAGGTCACTGGTTCGAATCCAGGAGCCACTATGAAGAAGATTTCCCAAGAAAAGAGAAACGGCATCATCCAGCTCATCGCTAGCGGAATCTCGGACAGGAAAACCACCAAACTGCATCATGTGAGCGCCATGACAGTTGGAAGAATATGGAATGAAGTCCGTCCATCCATTCCAAAGCCAAGAGGTGGACGTCCAGGCAAAATATCGGCATCAACAAGTCAGCTCATCACAAGGTCTATCAGTTCTGGTAGTGGAGGCGGCTCGTATGCTTCATTATAGTGGATGGTGAGATATGGGGCCTGAAAGTCAGAAGTTCTAAACATTGTTACCCTTTTGCTCATCGGTGTATTTCCATTGCTAGTACCGCTAAAAAATGACATATGGCCATCAGGTTCAACCAAGGGATGTTATATGGCGCTGTTGTAAGATGCACTGTATTACACTGCAAAATGTCGACCAGTAAGTGGTTAGTGGCCATACACACTGCAACCTTGGGCGGAGTCAGAGATCAGTGTAAGGTTTAACCCTATGGCATCCCCATGCTATGTAGCAGATTATTGCCCATGAGTACCTTTTAGTGGAACCAAACTGATGAGAGTGTTTTGAGATATGTCACAGCCACTGGAATACAGACGACCGGTCACACACTACGTAGTAGTTAGCTAGCAAGTAGAGGTAAGTGGAGCTCCTCACTTCTTCAGGGCTTACTTAGGGGCGGGGAAGCAGTAACACCTGCAGCAGTATACAAGTGTTCATCGGGGAAGACGACTTCCACTTCCTAGCATCTGGTGAGTGTTCAGTGGACCTGTGGTAACCAGGCCAGGAGGAACAGTCCAGTCAGCTTGGGAAATGGCATGGTTTCCGTTGAAAGCGGGCATGACCTAAGATGCACCATTTTGGGCTAAAACTGCACCACAGCTCTACCGTAAAGTTCTGTCTGAATGTGAGCCAACCAATAGTTGGCATAGAGTTAGACAAAAGTGCCTAACCCTGCACCAGATTCATCATCCAGTCTAAGCCCCTGTGCTGCAGGTCTATACAGCCAGGCGTAGTAACTCTTCCCCTGTGTGCTTCCCAAGCCTGTCGCCTCTAACCAAGCCTGTGCCCTCAAAGAGAAACACTTGTACCCACTGAGCCCACACCCTCTTCTGAGAACTACCAACATCTGCTGCAAATGTGCCACTGATTCCTTTCATCAGCCTTGAGTGGGGAGCGACTTACACCACTCACAAGCCACAAAGATCATGGGTAAGGTCTGACCCTTTACAAGACTCCCTCAGGACTCGCAGAATTAGTCTAGGGAATCTGTGTGTGGTCCTCCTGCCTCTATATGGACAACAAAAGGACACACCAAAGGGTAGGAATCTGAGAACAATTGTAGGATAAAGGGTAATGAGGACTTTTACTACTGCACGGTCAACAGTGCTGATAACGTTCACTGGCGGGCATAACTGACAGCAATCTGTAGGGTAGGACCTGATCATAATAGCGGGAAAAACTCTAATCAGCAAGACAACCAAAACCGACATGCCAGGAGTCGTTATCAGAGCCAAGGTGCACATCTTCTAGAGGCTGGATGAAGGGTTTAGATGGCAGCTCAGTGACCACATCAGATGCATCCCACACATGTGTACTCATCATGGACAGACATCATCTTCTACAGATCACAGGGAATATCTCTGATACGGTCTCTCCATACCTGATGATCCTGAGGAAGGCGAGGACTGGGATGACTCTCTGGGGTTCTTCTCTTACTAAAAATAACTGTAGGAGACACTAAATGAAATCAACCTTCAAATACAAATAATACAAGAAGATGTGCACTTAGCCATATCCATTACCTGGTGATGTGAGGGGCTGGTGCTCCTCCATCATGGCCTCCTTGTACAGATCCTTGTGTCCTTCTATATACTCCCACTCCTCCATGGAGAAATAGACAGTGACGTCCTGACACCTTATAGGAACCTGACAACACAATGACACCGTCATCACCCAGACCCCTCCAGTGCTGTGACTGGAGAATTTCCCAGCAATGTCACCTCTCCAGTCAGCAGCTCCATCATCTTGTAGGTTAGCTCTAGGATCTTCTGCTCATGTATCAGGGGGTGAGGGGGAGGCTCTGCGATGGGGCGTAGGGTTCTACCACAAGATTCAACCAAAGGGGTCTGAAAGTGCTCACTGGATGTCTTCTTCACAACTGTATAATCCTATGTATGAGGAGACAATAATAAATATCACTACATACATGCACAGAACCTCTCTCCTCTCCAGTCACATCATCTGGTATTACTATAACGATGTAATGTGACATCATCAGAACCTCTCTCCTCTCCAGTCACATCATCTGTAATTACCAGAGATAATGATGTAATGTGACATCATCAGAACCTCTCTCCTCTCCAGTCATATCATCTGTTATTACCATATATAATGATGTAATGTGACATCATCAGAACCTCTCTCCTCTCCAGTCACATCATCTGTTATTACCAGAGATAATGATGTAATGTGACATCATCAGAATCGCTCTGCTCTCCAGTCACATCACCTGTTATTACTACAGTCGTGGCCAAATGTTTTGAGAATTACATAAATATTGGAAATTGGAAAAGTTGCTGCCTAAGTTTTTATAATAGCAGTTTGCATATACTCCAGAATGTTATGAAGTGTGATCAGATGAATTGCATAGTCCTTCTTTGCCATGAAAATTAACTTAATCTCAAAAAAAACTTTCCACTGCATTTCATTGCTGTCATTAAAGGACCTGCTGAGATCATTTCAGTAATCGTCTTGTTAACTCAGGTGAGAATGTTGACGAGCACAAGGCTGGAGATCATTATGTCAGGCTGATTGGGTTAAAATGGCAGACTTGACATGTTAAAAGGAGGGTGATGCTTGAAATCATTGTTCTTCCATTGTTAACCATGGTGACCTGCAAAGAAACGCGTGCAGCCATCATTGCGTTGCATAAAAATGGCTTCACAGGCAAGGATATTGTGGCTACTAAGATTGCACCTCAATCAACAATTTATAGGATCATCAAGAACTTCAAGGAAAGAGGTTCAATTCTTGTTAAGAAGGCTTCAGGGAGTCCAAGAAAGTCCAGCAAGCGCCAGGATCGTCTCCTAAAGAGGATTCAGCTGCGGGATCGGAGTGCCATCAGTGCAGAGCTTGCTCAGGAATGGCAGCAGGCAGGTGTGAGCACATCTGCACGCACAGTGAGGCCAAGACTTTTGGAAGATGGCCTGGTGTCAAGAAGGCCAGCGAAGAAGCCACTTCTCTCCGAAAAAAACATCAGGGACAGATTGATCTTCTGCAGAAAGTATGGTGAATGGACTGCTGAGGACTGGGGCAAAGTCATATTCTCCGATGAAGCCTCTTTCCGATTGTTTGGGGCATCTGGAAAAAGGCTTGTCCGGAGAAGAAAAGGTGAGCGCTACCATCAGTCCTGTGTCATGCCAACAGTAAAGCATCCTGAGACCATTCATGTGTGGGGTTGCTTCTCATCCAAGGGAGTGGGCTCACTCACAATTTTGCCCAAAAACACAGCCATGAATAAAGAATGGCACCAAAACACCCTCCAACAGCAACTTCTTCCAACAATCCAACAACAGTTTGGTGAAGAACAATGCATTTTCCAGCACGATGGAGCACCGTGCCATAAGGCAAAAGTGATAACTAAGTGGCTCGGGGACCAAAACGTTGACATTTTGGGTCCATGCCTGGAAACTCCCCAGATCTTAATCCCATTGAGAACTTGTGGTCAATCCTCAAGAGGCAGGTGGACAAACAAAAACCCACTAATTCTGACAAACTCCAAGAAGTGATTATGAAAGAATGGGTTGCTATCAGTCAGGAATTGGCCCAGAAGTGGATTGAGAGCATGCCCAGTCGGATTGCAGAGGTCCTGAAAAAGAAGGGCCAACACTGCAAATACTGACTCTTTGCATAAATGTCATGTAATTGTCGATAAAAGCCTTTGAAACGTATGAAGTGCGTGTAATTATATTTCACTACATCACAGAAACAACTGAAACAAAGATCTAAAACAGTGCTCCAGACAAAAAAAAATGACCAGGAGCCATTGGCTCCTAAACGAAAAAATTTAGGAGCCAAATTACATTTTTTAGTTGCCAAATTTAAAATGCATATAATTAAAAAAAAAAGGACTTTGAGTAGATGAGACGCAGGTGCACTACATATAGGAGAAAACAGCACCACATACCTCTCACATCCAGGGACATTTTCTGGGGGACAAGGTGACTAAAAATGGCGAATTGCGTGGTTTAGAGTTTTTTTTTCTGTTACGGCCTTTACCGAGCGGAAATATTTTTTAATATTTTAATAGCTCACACTTTTTGGGACGTGGCGATATGTAATATGTTTATTCTTTATTGTTTGTAAATTTTATATGTAAAACTGGGCAGGGGGCCATTTAAACTTTTAGTATTTTGGTGTTTGTTTTTTTTTTACTTTTTATTTAATAACCATTTCTTCCCTTAGGTACTAGAACCTGGATCATTTCTTCCCTTGTGCTATTCACCCTGATAGATCTCTATCAGGGTGAATAGGATCACTCTCCCTGCTGCCCTGTGCTCTGTGCACACAGCAGCAGGGAGCTGAACATGGCAGCCAGGGCTTCAGTAGCGTCCTGGCTGCCATGGTAACCATCTGAGCCCCAGCAGTGTAATCTGCCACTGCCACCACTGGAGGGGATGGGACCCTGTGGCCACCATATAACAATGGGGGGGGGGGGTACAACAACGACTTATGGCCAGTGATAATGGGGGGGGGGGGGAAGATGCTTTGGGGGGGGCGCATTGCACCACCAATGAATGTTTAACCACCTCAGCCCCCATAGCTTAAACACCCTTAAAAACCAGGCCACTTTTTATACCTCTGCACTACACTACTTTCACCGTTTATTGCTCGGTCATACAACTTACCACCCAAATGAATTTTACCTCCTTTTCTTCTCACTAATAGAGCTTTCATTTGGTGGTATTTCATTGCTGCTGACATTTTTACTTTTTTTTGTTATTAATCGAAATTTAACAATTTTTTTGCAAAAAAATGACATTTTTCACTTTCAGTTGTAAAATTTTGCAAAAAAAAACCACATCCATATATAAATTTTGCTCTCAATTTATTGTTCTACATGTCTTTAATAAAAAAAAAATGTTTTGGTAAAAAAAAAATGGTTTGGGTAAAAGTTATAGCGTTTACAAACTATGGTACAAAAATGTGAATTTCCGCTTTTTGAAGCAGCTCTGACTTTCTGAGCACCTGTCATGTTTCCTGAGGTTCTACAATGCCCAGACAGTACAAACACCCCACAAATGACCCCATTTCGGAAAGTAGACACCCTAAGGTATTCGCTGATGGGCATAGCGAGTTCATAGAACTTTTTATTTTTTGTCACAAGTTAGCGGAAAATGATGATTTTTTAAAAAAAAATTTTTTTATTACAAAGTCTTATATTCCACTAACTTGTGACAAAAAATAAAAACTTCTATGAACTCACTTTGTCCATCAGCGAATACCTTTGGGTGTCTTCTTTCCAAAATGTGGTCACTTGTGGGGTAGTTATACTGCCCTGGCATTCTAGGGGCCCAAATGTGTGGTAAGGAGTTTGAAATCAAATTCTGTAAAAAATGACCGGTGAAATCCGAAAGGTGCTCTTTGGAATATGGGCCCCTTTGCCCACCTAGGCTGCAAAAAAGTGTCACACATGTGGTATCTCCGTATTCAGGAGAAGTTGGGCAATGTGTTTTGGGGTGTCATTTTACATATACCCATGCTGGGTGAGATAAATATCTTGGTCAAATGCCAACTTTGTATAAAAAAATGGGAAAAGTTGTCTTTTGCCAAGATATTTCTCTCACCCAGCATGGGTATATGTAAAATGACACCCCAAAACACATTGCCCAACTTCTCCTGAGTACGGAGATACCACATGTGTGACACTTTTTTGCAGCCTACATGCGCAAAGGTGCCCAAATTCCTTTTAGGAGGGCATTTTTAGACATTTGGATACCAGACTTCTTCTCACGCTTTAGGGCCCCTAAAATGCCAGGGCAGTATAAATACCCCACATGTGACCTTATTTTGGAAAGAAGACACCCCAAGGTATTCAATGAGGGGCATGGCGAGTTCATAGAAAAAAATAAATTTGGGCACAAGTTAGCGGAAATTGATTATTTTTTTTTTTTTTCTCACAAAGTCTCCCTTTCCGCTAACTTGGGACAAAAATTTTAATCTTTCCTGGACTCAATATGCCCCTCAGCGAATACCTTGGGGTGTCTTATTTCCAAAATGGGGTCATTTGTGGGGTGTTTGTACTGCCCTGGCATTTGAGGGTCTCCGCAATCATTACATGTATGGCCAGCATTAGGAGTTTCTGCTATTCTCCTTATATTGAGCATACGGGTAATGAGATTTTTTATTTTTTTCGTTCAGCCTCTAGGCTGAAAGAAAAAATGAACGGCACAGATTTCTTCATTCGCATCGATCAATGTGGATGAAAAAATCTCTGCCAAAAACAGAAAAAGGAGGGGAAAGGCGTCTGCCAGGACATAGGAGCTCCGCCCAACATCCATACCCACTTAGCTCGTATGCCCTGGCAAACCAGATTTCTCCATTCACATCAATCGATGTGGATGAATAAATCATTGCCGGGATTTTTTTTTTTATATATACAAAGTGTTTGCCAAAGTATATGAACACCGCCACCTCCTCAGCTCTTATGCCTCGGCAAACGTATCTTTTACTGCAGAGGAGAAATCTCGTCTTGCAGCGCCGCATACACCGACTTGCGTGTAATCTGACAGCAGCGCAATGCTTCTGTCCGAATGCACATCAGTGCTGCAGCTAGTCGATCGGTTGGTCCACCTGGAAGGTAAAAAAAACAAAACAAAAAAGAAAAAACCAGGACGCAACGCAATAAATTTATTAACTTTTGAACAGAACATAGAAACTTTTTTTTAACTTTTTTAACTGAACGTTAACTTTTTTACTTACCGGTAATTTTTTTTTTGTTTAGTTTTTTTTACCTTTATAGAACAAACCTCTCCTTCCCCATGGGACAATGTGCAAAGCGCAAATCACCCAAAGATGTGGCGAAGTACATTATGCACTTTGTCCCAGGTGAAAGGAGAGGTTTGCAGCAGCTGTGAGTGTAAGGGCCCTAATAGCCCTGTGTGCCTGTCCTGTGAGATGCAATCCCTATGCTAAGTGTACCTGTGTGTGGTACTTCCGGAAACACTCTCCATAGCATAGGGCAGGGTGGTCAGGACAGTCAGGACAGAAATAGCGGGTGTCACGCCTTATTCCACTCCTGCTACAGACACAACATATTTTTCGGGGTGACGCTTGGGTTGAGGTACCAGCAACGACATTGGGGAAATGTCGCTCGTGTAGACGGCTAACTACACTGGTGGTTGGGGCCACGGAACCTCCTGGATACAGGAGGTTCTCGATGATCTCTTCCTGGAATTTGAGGAAGGATCTTGTTCTCCCAGCCTTACTGTAGAGAACAAAACTATTATATGCAGCCAATTGAATTAAATATACAGACACCTTCTTATACCAGCGTCTGGTGCGTCGGGAAACTAAATAGGGAGCCAACATCTGGTCATTGAAGTCCACCCCTCCCATGTGAAGGTTATAGTCGTGGACAAAGAGGGGCTTTTCAATGAAACGGGTTGCCCGTTCAATTTGTATTGTCGTGTCTGCGTGAATGGAGGAGAGCATGTAAACGTCACACTTGTCTCTCCATTTCACCGCGAGCAGTTCTTCGTTACACAAGGCAGCCCTCTCCCCCCTTGCAAGACGGGTGGTAACGAGCCGTTGGGGGAAGCCCACACGACTAGTTCGCGCGGTGCCACAGGCGCAAATCCGTTCTAGAAACAAATGCCTGAAGAGGGCCACACTTGTGTAAAAATTGTCCACATAAAGATGGTACCCCTTGCCGAATAAGGGTGACACCAAGTCCCAGACTGTCTTCCCACTGCTCCCCAGGTAGTCAGGGCAACCGACCGGCTCCAGGGTCTGATCTTTTCCCTCATAGATCCGAAATTTGTGGGTATAGCCTGTGGCCCTTTCACAGAGCTTATACAATTTGACCCCATACCGGGCACGCTTGCTTGGGATGTATTGTTTGAAGCCAAGGCGCCCGGTAAAATGTATAAGGGACTCGTCTACGCAGATGTTTTGCTCAGGGGTATACAAATCTGCAAATTTCTGGTTGAAATGGTCTATGAGGGGCCGAATTTTGTGGAGCCGGTCAAAAGCTGGGTGGCCTCTGGGACGGGAGGTGGTGTTGTCGCTAAAATGCAGGAAACGCAGAATGGTCTCAAATCGTGTCCTGGACATAGCAGCAGAGAACATGGGCATGTGATGAATCGGGTTCGTGGACCAATATGACCGCAATTCATGCTTTTTAGTTAGACCCATGTTGAGGAGAAGGCCCAGAAAAATTTTAATTTCGGAAACTTGGACTGGTTTCCATCGGAAAGGCTGGGCATAATAGCTTCCCGGGTTTGCGGTTATAAATTGAGTGGCATACCGATTTGTTTCTGCCACGACTAAGTCCAAGAGCTCCGCAGTCAAGAACAGCTCAAAAAATCCCAGGGCCGAACCGATTTGAGCCGTCTCAACCCGAACTCCAGACTGGGCGGTGAAAGGGGGAACTAATGGTGCGGCTGAAGTTGGGGACTGCCAATCAGGGTTTGGCAGCACCTCAGGGATTCTAGGGGCTCTACGGGCCTGTCTGTGCGGTGGCTGCGACGGGGTAACTACTGCACGTGCCACCGTACCAGCTTCAACTGCCCTTCTGGTGCTCGCCACGTCACCATGTTGTACGGCAGTGCTGGTACTAGGTCCAGGAAGGGCTGCGCTGCTGGTGTATGCCTCACCACGTGATCCGGCAGCGCCAGCCCCACTCTGCTGCTCTTGAAGCGGATCCTGCGTAACCTGTGGTCTAGCGACACGGGGCCGGGTACGCCTGGTTCTATCAGGGACCTCTACCTCCTCGTCCGAACTTTGGGTCAGACTGCCACTGCTTTCTACAGGTTCATATTCTGACCCGCTAGATTCGTCAGATGAGGGTTCCCACTCCTCATCCGACTGGGTCAGAATCCTGTAGGCCTCTTCAGAAGAATACCCCCTGTTTGACATTTGGTCAACTAAATTTAGGGGTATTCCCTGAGACTACCCAAGAAAAAAAGCAAGCCTGTCTTACAAAGGGGAGGCTAGCGAAGTACCGGAGGCTGCTGCGGTTGATAAAAAATATCAAAACTGATTTTTTTATCGCCGCAGCGCGTGTAAAGTGATTGTGCAGTGATCAAAAAACTAATATTTTTTTGTCACTGCAGCGGGGCGGGTGAGGGTGAACGCACGTGTGGGCGACCGATCAGGCCTGATCAGGCAAACACTGCGTTTTGGGTGGAGGGCGAACTAAGGTGACACTAATACTATTATAGATCTGACCGTGATCAGTTTTGATCACTTACAGATACTATAAAAGTACAAATGCTGATTAGCGATGCGCTAAACAGCGAATCAGTGACTGCGGTGCGGTGGGGTGGGCGCTAACTCACGCTAACTACCTAACCAAGGGGCCTAAACTATCCTAAACCTAACAGCCAATACCAGTGGGGAAAAAAAGTGACAGTTTACACTGATCAATTTTTGTCTTTCACTAAGTGATTGACAGGGGGCGATCAAGGGGTTAATTTGGATGATGGGGGTGATGGAAGGTGATCTGGAGCTAAGTGTGGTGTTGGTGGGTACTCACAGTTCAGTCTGCTCCTGTGCTGGAACCAACCGACGAAAAGGACCAGCAGAGGAGCAGAGAAGCCATATAACAGATCATATTTACTAATATAAGGTGTTATCTGGCTTTTCATTAGATTTTTTGAAAATCGCCAGCCCTCCAGCCAATGATCGTGGCTGGCAGGCTGGTGACTAAATACTTCTTTAACTCTTGCCGGCCCGCGATGCACATGCGCGGGCCGGCAATGCCCGAAATCTCGCGTCTCGCGAGAGGACGCACCGGCGCGTCCACCCAGAGAAACAGGACCGCCGCAAAGACGCAATCCTGTGTACGGCGGTCCTGAGGAGGTTAAAGAGGACCTTTCGTGGGTCCAAAGAATATGAACTTAGTAGCAGGCTGCATAGAGCGGTGCCCAGGGATCTAAGTGCACTTACTATTATGCCTGGGCGCGGCTCCGTTCACCCGCTGTGGCCCCCGGTATTTTCAGCATTTAGAGCAAGGAGGAGGAGACGCCAGTGTCTCTCCGTCTCCATAACAGCAGCGCTGTCCAATCACAACGCAGAGCCAGAGAGGTTTTTTTTCTCCCTGGCTCTGAGTTCTGAGCTGTGATTGGACAGCGCTGCTGTCATGGAGACGGAGAGACACTGGCGTCTCCTCCTCCTTGCTCTGAATGCTGAAAATACCGGGGGCAACAGCGGGTGAACGGAGCGGCGCCCAGGCATAATAGTAAGTGCACTTAGATCCCTGGGCACCGCTCTATGCAGCCTGCTGATAAGTTCATAATCTTTAGACCCACGAAAGGTCCTACAATTGTCTGCAGCGGTATTACAGATCCAGCACCCGGCCTCAATAACAGGGCATGCGATCTGGGGCACCTGAGGGGTTAATGGCCGCGGATCGCATGCCCTGTTATTGAGGCCGGGTGCCGGGTCGGTGATACCGCTGCAGACACTTATGTTTTAAATTCATTGGTGGCGCAGTGGCGACAGCTCTTCCCCTCCTCCTCCCTGCTATCTCCCCATTGGTGGTAGTGGCGGCCGCGTCACAGTGGCGAGGGAGGGACTCCTTCCTTCTCCATTGTGCCGTGTGCTAGTGAAGAGAACTTGGGCTGCGCAGGATCGCGGCGGTACAGTCGCAAATGGCGACAAGACTAAAAAGTCTTGTCGCCATCTGCAAATTTTAAGGCGCATTGGCGACCGTTTTGGTCGCCATCTGGAGCCCTGTAAAAGCAGTTTAGCAGCAAACTTTGTGAAAACTAATATTTTTGTCATTCTAAAAACTTTTGGCCACGACTGTATAATGATGTAATGTGACATCATCAGAACCTCTCTCCTCTCCAGTCACATCATCTGTTATTACTATAATGATGTAATGTGACATCATCAGAACCTCTCTCCTCTCCAGTCACATCACCTGTTATTACCATAGATAATGATGTAATGTGACATCATCAGAACCTCTCTCCTCTCCAGTCACATCATCTGTTATTACCATAGATAATGATGTAATGTGACATCATCAGAACCTCTCTCCTCTCCAGTCACATCATCTGTTATTACTATAATGATGTAATGTGACATCATCAGAACCTCTCTCCTCTCCAGTCACATCACCTGTTATTACCATAGATAATGATGTAATGTGACATCATCAGAACCTCTCTCCTCTCCAGTCACATCATCTGGTATTACCATAGATAATGATGTAATGTGACATCATCAGAACCTCTCTCCTCTCCAGTCACATCATCTGGTATTACTATAGATAATGATGTAATGTGACATCATCAGAACCTCTCTCCTCTCCAGTCACATCATCTGTTATTACCATAGATAATGATGTAATGTGACATCATCAGAACCTCTCTCCTCTCCAGTCACATCATCTGTTATTACTATAATAATGTAATGTGACATCATCAGAACCTCTCTCCTCTCCAGTCACATCATCTGTTATTACTATAGATAATGATGTAATGTGACATCATCAGAACCTCTCTCCTCTCCAGTCACATCATCTGTTATTACCATAGATAATGATGTAATGTGACATCATCAGAACCTCTCTCCTCTCCAGTCACATCATCTGTTATTACTATAGATAATGATGTAATGTGACATCATCAGTACCTCTCTCCTCTCCAGTCACATCATCTGTTATTACTATAATAATGTAATGTGACATCATCAGAACCTCTCTCCTCTCCAGTCACATCATCGGTTATTACCATAGATAATGATGTAATGTGACATCATCAGAACCTCTCACCTCTCCAGTCACATGACCTGTTATTACCATAGATAATGATGTAATGTGACATCATCAGAACCTCTCTCCTCTCCAGTCACATCATCTGTTATTACTATAGATAATGATGTAATGTGACATCATCAGAACCTCTCTCCTCTCCAGTCACATCACCTGTTATTACTATAGATAATGATGTAATGTGACATCATCAGAACCTCTCTCCTCTCCAGTCACATCATCGGTTATTACCATAGATAATGATGTAATGTGACATCATCAGAACCTCTCTCCTCTCCAGTCACATCATCGGTTATTACCATAGATAATGATGTAATGTGACATCATCAGAACCTCTCTCCTCTCCAGTCACATCATCTGTTATTACTATAATAATGTAATGTGACATCTTTAGAACCTCTCTCCTCTCCAGTCACATCCCCTGTAATTACCATAGATAATGATGTAATGTGACATCATCAGAACCTCTCTCCTCTCCAGTCACATCATCTGTTATTACTATAGATAATGTAATGTGACATCATCAGAACCTCTCTCCTCTCCAGTCACATCATCTGTTATTACTATAATGATGTAATGTGACATCATCAGAACCTCTCTCCTCTCCAGTCACATCATCTGTTATTACTATAGATAATGTAATGTGACATCATCAGAACCTCTCTCCTCTCCAGTCACATCATCTGTTATTACCATAGATAATGATGTAATGTGACATCATCAGAACCTCTCTCCTCTCCAGTCACATCATCTGTTATTACCATAGATAATGATGTAATGTGACATCATCAGAACCTCTCTCCTCTCCAGTCACATCATCTGTTATTACCATAGATAATGATGTAATGTGACATCATCAGAACCTCTCTCCTCTCCAGTCACATCATCTGTAATTACCATAGATAATGATGTAATGTGACATCATCAGAACCGCTCACCTCTCCAGTCACATCATCTGTAATTACCATAGATAATGATGTAATGCGACATCATCAGAACCTCTCTCCTCTCCAGTCACATCATCTGTTATTACTATAATGATGTAATGTGACATCATCAGAACCTCTCTCCTCTCCAGTCACATCCCCTGTAATTACCATAGATAATGATGTAATGTGACATCATCAGAACCTCTCTCCTCTCCAGTCACATCATCTGTTATTACTATAGATAATGATGTAATGTGACATCATCAGAACCTCTCTCCTCTCCAGTCACATCATCTGTAATTACTATAGATAATGATGTAATGTGACATCATCAGAACCTCTCTCCTCTCCAGTCAGATCATCTGGTATTACCATAGATAATGGTGTAATGTGACATCATCAGAACCTCTCTCCTCTGCAGTCACATCCCCTGTAATTACCATAGAAAATGATGTAATGTGACATCAGAACCTCTCTCCTCTCCAGTCACATCATCTGTTATTACTATAGATAATGATGTAATGCGACATCATCAGAACCTCTCTCCTCTCCAGTCACATCATCTGTTATTACCATAGATAATGGTGTAATGTGACATCATCAGAACCTCTCACCTCTGCAGTCACATCACCTGTAATTACCATAGATAATGGTGGATTGTGACATCATCAGAACCTCTCTCCTCTCCAGTCACATCATCTGTTATTACTATAGATAATGATGTAATGTGACATCATCAGAACCTCTCTCCTCTCCAGTCACATCATCTGTTATTACCATAGATAATGGTGTAATGTGACATCATCAGAACCTCTCACCTCTCCAGTCACATCATCTGTTATTACCATAGATAATGGTGTAATGTGACATCATCAGAACCTCTCTCCTCTCCAGTCACATCATCTGTTATTACTATAATGATGTAATGTGACATCATCAGAACCTCTCTCCTCTCCAGTCACATCATCTGTTATTACTATAATAATGTAATGTGACATCATCAGAACCTCTCTCCTCTCCAGTCACATCATCTGTTATTACTATAATGATGTAATGTGACATCATCAGAACCTCTCTCCTCTCCAGTCACATCATCTGTTATTACTATAGATAATGTAATGTGACATCATCAGAACCTCTCTCCTCTCCAGTCACATCATCTGTTATTACCATAGATAATGATGTAATGTGACATCATCAGAACCTCTCTCCTCTCCAGTCACATCATCTGTTATTACTATAGATAATGATGTAATGTGACATCATCAGAACCTCTCTCCTCTCCAGTCACATCATCTGTTATTACCATAGATAATGATGTAATGTGACATCATCAGAACCTCTCTCCTCTCCAGTCACATCATCTGTTATTACTATAATGATGTAATGTGACATCATCAGAACCTCTCTCCTCTCCAGTCACATCACCTGTTATTACCATAGATAATGGTGTAATGTGACATCATCAGAACCTCTCTCCTCTCCAGTCACATCATCTGTTATTACTATAGATAATGTAATGTGACATCATCAGAACCTCTCTCCTCTCCAGTCACATCATCTGTTATTACCATAGATAATGATGTAATGTGACATCATCAGAACCTCTCTCCTCTCCAGTCACATCATCTGTTATTACTATAGATAATGATGTAATGTGACATCATCAGAACCTCTCTCCTCTCCAGTCACATCATCTGTTATTACCATAGATAATGATGTAATGTGACATCATCAGAACCTCTCTCCTCTCCAGTCACATCATCTGCAATTACCATAGATAATGATGTAATGTGACATCATCAGAACCGCTCACCTCTCCAGTCACATCATCTGTAATTACCATAGATAATGATGTAATGCGACATCATCAGAACCTCTCTCCTCTCCAGTCACATCCCCTGTAAGTACCATAGATAATGATGTAATGTGACATCATCAGAACCTCTCACCTCTCCAGTCACATCATCTGTTATTACCATAGATAATGATGTAATGTGACATCATCAGAACCTCTCTCCTCTCCAGTCACATCATCTGTTATTACTATAATGATGTAATGTGACATCATCAGAACCTCTCTCCTCTCCAGTCACATCATCTGTTATTACTATAGATAATGATGTAATGTTACATCATCAGAACCTCTCTCCTCTCCAGTCACATCATCTGGTATTACTATAATGATGTAATGTGACATCATCAGAACCTCTCTCCTCTCCAGTCACATCATCTGTTATTACTATAATGATGTAATGTGACATCATCAGAACCTCTCTCCTCTCCAGTCACATCATCTGTTATTACCATAGATAATGATGTAATGTGACATCATCAGAACCTCTCACCTCTCCAGTCACATTCCCTGTAATTACTATAGATAATGATGTAATGTGACATCATCAGAACCTCTCTCCTCTCCAGTCACATCATCTGTAATTACCATATATAATGATGTAATGTGACATCATCAGAACCTCTCTCCTCTCCAGTCAGATCATCTGGTATTACCATAGATAATGGTGTAATGTGACATCATCAGAACCTCTCTCCTCTCCAGTCACATCCCCTGTAATTACCATAGATAATGATGTAATGTGACATCATCAGAACCTCTCTCCTCTCCAGTCACATCATCTGTTATTACTATAGATAATGATGTAATGTGACATCATCAGAACCTCTCTCCTCTCCAGTCACATCATCTGTAATTACTATAGATAATGATGTAATGTGACATCATCAGAACCTCTCTCCTCTCCAGTCAGATCATCTGGTATTACCATAGATAATGGTGTAATGTGACATCATCAGAACCTCTCTCCTCTGCAGTCACATCCCCTGTAATTACCATAGATAATGATGTAATGTGACATCAGAACCTCTCTCCTCTCCAGTCACATCATCTGTTATTACTATAGATAATGATGTAATGCGACATCATCAGAACCTCTCTCCTCTCCAGTCACATCATCTGTTATTACCATAGATAATGGGGTAATGTGACATCATCAGAACCTCTCACCTCTCCAGTCACATCACCTGTAATTACCATAGATAATGGTGTAATGTGACATCATCAGAACCTCTCTCCTCTCCAGTCACATCATCTGTTATTACTATAGATAATGATGTAATGTGACATCATCAGAACCTCTCTCCTCTCCAGTCACATCATCTGTTATTACCATAGATAATGGTGTAATGTGACATCATCAGAACCTCTCACCTCTCCAGTCACATCATCTGTTATTACCATAGATAATGGTGTAATGTGACATCATCAGAACCTCTCTCCTCTCCAGTCACATCATCTGTTATTACTATAATGATGTAATGTGACATCATCAGAACCTCTCTCCTCTCCAGTCACATCATCTGTTATTACTATAGATAATGATGTAATTTTACATCATCAGAACCTCTCTCCTCTCCAGTCACATCATCTGGTATTACTATAATGATGTAATGTGACATCATCAGAACCTCTCTCCTCTCCAGTCACATCATCTGGTATTACTATAATGATGTAATGTGACATCATCAGAACCTCTCTCCTCTCCAGTCACATCATCTGTTATTACTATAATGATGTAATGTGACATCATCAGAACCTCTCACCTCTCCAGTCACATCCCCTGTAATTACTATAGATAATGATGTAATGTGACATCATCAGAACCTCTCTCCTCTCCATTCAGATCATCTGGTATTACCATAGATAATGGTGTAATGTGACATCATCAGAACCTCTCTCCTCTCCAGTCACATCCCCTGTAATTACCATAGATAATGATGTAATGTGACATCATCAGAACATCTCTCCTCTCCAGTCACATCCCCTGTAATTACCATAGATAATGATGTAATGTGACATCATCAGAACCTCTCTCCTCTCCAGTCACATCATCTGTTATTACTATAGATAATGATGTAATGTGACATCATCAGAACCTCTCTCCTCTCCAGTCACATCATCTGTAATTACTATAGATAATGATGTAATGTGACATCATCAGAACCTCTCTCCTCTCCAGTCAGATCATCTGGTATTACCATAGATAATGGTGTAATGTGACATCATCAGAACCTCTCTCCTCTGCAGTCACATCCCCTGTAATTACCATAGATAATGATGTAATGTGACATCATCAGAACCTCTCTCCTCTCCATTCAGATCATCTGGTATTACCATAGATAATGGTGTAATGTGACATCATCAGAACCTCTCTCCTCTGCAGTCACATCCCCTGTAATTACCATAGATAATGATGTTATGTGACATCATCAGAACCTCTCTCCTCTCTAGTCACATCCCCTGTAATTACCATAGAAAATGATGTAATGTGACATCAGAACCTCTCTCCTCTCCAGTCACATCATCTGTTATTACTATAGATAATGATGTAATGCAACATCATCAGAACCTCTCTCCTCTCCAGTCACATCATCTGTTATTACCATAGATAATGGTGTAATGTGACATCATCAGAACCTCTCACCTCTCCAGTCACATCACCTGTAATTACCATAGATAATGGTGTAATGTGACATCATCAGAACCTCTCTCCTCTCCAGTCACATCCCCTGTAATTACCATAGATAATGATGTAATGTGACATCATCAGAACCTCTCTCCTCTCCAGTCACATCCCCTGTAATTACCATAGATAATGATGTAATGTGACATCATCAGAACCTCTCTCCTCTCCAGTCACATCATCTGGTATTACCAGAGATAATGATGTAATGTGACATCATCAGAACCTCTCTCCTCTCCAGTCACATCATCTGTTATTACTATAGATAATGATGTAATGTGACATCATCAGAACCTCTCTCCTCTCCAGTCACATCCCCTGTAATTACCATAGATAATGATGTAATGTGACATCATCAGAACCTCTCTCCTCTCCAGTCACATCATCTGGTATTACCAGAGATAATGATGTAATGTGACATCATCAGAACCTCTCTCCTCTCCAGTCACATCATCTGTTATTACTATAATAATGGTGTAATGTGACATCATCAGAACCTCTCTCCTCTCCAGTCACATCATCTGTTATTACTATAATGATGTAATGTGACATCATCAGAACCTCTCTCCTCTCCAGTCACATCATCTGGTATTACTATAATGATGTAATGTGACATCATCAGAACCTCTCTCCTCTCCAGTCACATCCCCTGTAATTACCATAGATAATGATGTAATGTGACATCATCAGAACCTCTCTCCTCTCCAGTCACATCATCTGTTATTACCATAGATAATGGTGTAATGTGACATCATCAGAACCTCTCACCTCTCCAGTCACATCATCTGTTATTACCATAGATAATGGTGTAATGTGACATCATCAGAACCTCTCTCCTCTCCAGTCACATCATCTGTTATTACTATAATGATGTAATGTGACATCATCAGAACCTCTCTCCTCTCCAGTCACATCATCTGGTATTACTATAATGATGTAATGTGACATCATCAGTACCTCTCTCCTCTCCAGTCACATCATCTGTTATTACTATAATGATGTAATGTGACATCATCAGAACCTCTCACCTCTCCAGTCACATCCCCTGTAATTACTATAGATAATGATGTAATGTGACATCATCAGAACCTCTCTCCTCTCCAGTCACATCATCTGTTATTACTATAATGATGTAATGTGACATCATCAGAACCTCTCTCCTCTCCAGTCACATCATCTGTTATTACCATAGATAATGATGTAATGTGACATCATCAGAACCTCTCTCCTCTCCAGTCACATCATCTGTTATTACTATAATGATGTAATGTGACATCATCAGAACCTCTCTCCTCTCCAGTCACATCATCTGTTATTACTATAGATAATGATGTAATGTGACATCATCAGAACCTCTCTCCTCTCTAGTCACATCATCTGTTATTACTATAATGATGTAATGTGACATCATTATCTATGGTAATACCAGATGATGTGACTAGAGAGGAGAGATATTCTGATGATGTCACATTACATCATTATGAAACCAAAGTTGAGTAGTTTGGAAGAAACACACAACACTATGTGAGGAGAAAAAGAGGCACAGCGCACCAACCTCAAAACCTCATCCCAACTGTGAAGTATGGTGGTGGGGGCATCATGGTTTGGGGCTGCTTTGCTGCGTCAGGGCCTGGACGGATTGCTATCATCGAAGGAAAAATGAATTCCCAAGTTTATCAAGACATTTTGCAGGAGAACTTAAGGCCATCTGTCCACCAGCTGAAGCTCAACAGAAGATGTGTGTTGCAACAGGACAACGACCCAAAGCATAGAAGTAAATCAACAACAGAATGGCTTAAACAGAAGAAAATACACCTTCTGGAGTGGCCCAGTCAGAGTCCTGACCTCAACCCAATGGAGATGCTGTGGCATGACCTCAACAAAGCGATTCACACCAGACATCCCAAGAATATTGCTGAACTGAAACAGTTCTGTAAAGAGGAATGGTCAAGAATTACTCCTGACCGTTGTGCACGTCTAATCTGCAACTACAGGAAACGTTTGGTGGAAGTTATTGCTGCCAAAGGAGGTTCAACCAGTTATTAAATCCAAGGGTTCACATACTTTTTCCGCCTGCACTGTGAATGTTTACATGGTGTGTTCAATAAAAACATGGTAACATTTAACTCTTTGTGTGTTATTAGTTTAAGCCGACTGTGATTGTCTATTGTTGTGACTTAGATGAAGATCAGATCACATTTTATGACCAATTTGTGCAGAAATCCATATCATTCCAAAGGGTTCACATACTTTTTCTTGCAACTGTATATGAGGACGGAACGTTAAACTCCTCAATCATCAGGCAACATGTTGAAGAGTAAATCAAGAACTCACTTTATTGAAGACCAACTCAGTATATAAAGTTCAAGAAGTCTAACAACATAACTCAATCAAACATGAACAGCAGACAGACATCCCCCCCCCCCCCAGTGTCTTAATGAAAGAATAGGGAGAGAGGAGACCCATGTGATGGGATTATCTCCGGAGTGTATCATAGGGTGATCTACTCCTCTACACCAGAGCCGGCTACTTCTAGAGTCAGCTATGTTAATCCTATCACTAACACAATAGAACAAAGGGACAAATAAATGGGCAATAGGAAAGATGTGGCCTGTAACTCCACACATAAATCAGGGCTAATAGTTCCTTGTAACCCCAAGAGGTCTGAGGGGGTCTCCATAGTTCTGGGTCCATAGTCCGTAGGAAGGAGGCTGGCCCTCAGGCTTCTCCAGCAGCCCCAGTGATGGTTCAGTCCGTCACAGTGACATCATCAGAATCTCTCCAGTCACATCATCTGTTATTAGGGATCGACTGATATAGATTTTTTAGGGCCAATACCGATAATCTGTGAACTTTCCAGCTGATAATTTATACCGATATTCTGTGAATTTTAATTTAAAAAATCTGCTGAAAATGAATGTTTATTGTTAACGTGTAGTTATTTTTTTGGAAATCTTTTTCATTTATAATTAATATTTTGGTGTGTGTTTATTTATTTTTTACTAACTATTAGCCCCCTTAGGGACTAGAACCCTTGTCCTATTCACCCTGATAGATCTCTATCAGGGTGAATAGGACCTCACACTGTCCCTGTGATCTGTGCACACAGCAGCAGGGAGATTACCATGGCAGCCAGGGCTTCAGTAGCGTCCTGGCTGCCATGGTAACCGATCGGAGCCCCAGCATTACACTGCTGGGGCTCCGATCGGAACTGCCACTGCACCACCAATGCAATGAGAAGGAGCGGAGGGGACCACTGCCACCAATGATGATAATACTTTGGGGTGGGGGGGGCGCCACCAATTATTAATACTGGGTTTGGTGGGGGGGAGAGCACTGCACCACCAATGAATAATACTGAGGTATATACAGGAGGCGGGAGCTGGCTGCAGAATCACATAGTCGCTTCCGACCTCTATGAGCGGTAGCTGCGATCCGCGGCACCTGAGGGGTTAACTACCGCAGATTGCAGCTACTTGTCATAGAGGTCGGGAGCCGCTATGTGATTCTGCAGCCAGCTCCCGCCTCCTGTATATGAATTAATGAGAGGTATCTTCATTGGTGGCGCAGTGGCCACAGCCCCGCCCCTCCTCTTGTCCTCGCTCCTCTCATTGGTGGCGCAGTGGCCACAGCCCCGCCCCTCCTCTTGTCCTCCCTCCTCTCATTGGCAGCAGCAGTACAGGGGGAGGAGACACTGCTTCCTTCGCCCCTGCGCTGCTGAGGGAACACGGAGAGCGCTGTCAGCAGCCATATGTTATCGGTATATCGGCAAAATAGATGTAGATAACGTTCAAAATCCTGAATATCGGCCGATAATATCGGTAAAACCAATAATGGGTCGATCCCTATCTGTTATTACCAGAGATAATGATGTAATGTGACATCATCAGAACCTCTCACCTCTCCAGTCACATCATCTGTTATTACCATAGATAATGATGTAATGTGACATCATCAGAACCTCTCACCTCTCCAGTCACATCACCTGTTATTACCATAGATAATGATGTAATGTGACATCATCAGAACCTCTCTCCTCTCCAGTCACATCACCTGTTATTACCATAGATAATGATGTAATGTGACATCATCAGAACCGCTCACCTCTCCAGTCACATCATCTGTTATTACTATAGATAATGATGTAATGTGACATCATCAGAACCTCTCTCCTCTCCAGTCACATCATCTGTTATTACCATAGATAATGATGTAATGTGACATCATCAGAACCTCTCTCCTCTCCAGTCACATCATCTGTTATTACCATAGATAATGATGTAATGTGACATCATCAGAACCTCTCTCCTCTCCAGTCACATCATCTGGTATTACTATAATGATGTAATGTGACATCATCAGAACCTCTCTCCTCTCCAGTCACATCATCTGGTATTACTATAATGATGTAATGTGACATCATCAGAACCTCTCTCCTCTCCAGTCACATCATCTGTTATTACTATAGATAATGATGTAATGTGACATCATCAGAACCTCTCTCCTCTCCAGTCACATCATCTGTTATTACCATAGATAATGATGTAATGTGACATCATCAGAACCTCTCTCCTCTCCAGTCACATCATCTGTTATTACCATAGATAATGATGTAATGTGACATCATCAGAACCTCTCTCCTCTCCAGTCACATCATCTGTTATTACTATAATGATGTAATGTGACATCATCAGAACCTCTCACCTCTCCAGTCACATCATCTGTTATTACTATAGATAATGATGTAATGTGACATCATCAGAACCTCTCTCCTCTCCAGTCACATCATCTGTTATTACTATAATGATGTAATGTGACATCATCAGAACCTCTCTCCTCTCCAGTCACATCATCTGTTATTACCATAGATAATGATGTAATGTGACATCATCAGAACCTCTCTCCTCTCCAGTCACATCATCTGTTATTACCATAGATAATGATGTAATGTGACATCATCAGAACCTCTCTCCTCTCCAGTCACATCATCTGTAATTACTATAATGATGTAATGTGACATCATCAGAACCTCTCACCTCTCCAGTCACATCATCTGTTATTACTATAGATAATGATGTAATGTGACATCATCAGAACCTCTCTCCTCTCCAGTCACATCATCTGTTATTACCATAGATAATGATGTAATGTGACATCATCAGAACATCTCTCCTCTCCAGTCACATCATCTGTTATTACTATAGATAATGGTGTTATGTGACATCATCAGAACCTCTCTCCTCTCCAGTCACATCATCTGTTATTACTATAATGATGTAATGTGACATCATCAGAACCTCTCTCCTCTCCAGTCACATCATCTGTTATTACTATAGATAATGATGTAATGTGACATCATCAGAACCTCTCTCCTCTCCAGTCACATCATCTGGTATTACTATAATGATGTAATGTGACATCATCAGAACCTCTCTCCTCTCCAGTCACATCATCTGTTATTACCATAGATAATGATGTAATGTGACATCATCAGAACCTCTCTCCTCTCCAGTCACATCATCTGTAATTACTATAATGATGTAATGTGACATCATCAGAACCTCTCACCTCTCCAGTCACATCATCTGTTATTACTATAGATAATGGTGTAATGTGACATCATCAGAACCTCTCACCTCTCCAGTCACATCATCTGTTATTACTATAGATAATGGTGTAATGTGACATCATCAGAACCTCTCTCCTCTCCAGTCACATCATCTGTTACTACCATAGATAATGATGTAATGTGACATCATCAGAACCTCTCTCCTCTCCAGTCACATCATCTGTTATTACTATAATGATGTAATGTGACATCATCAGAACCTCTCTCCTCTCCAGTCACATCATCTGTTATTACCATAGATAATGATGTAATGTGACATCATCAGAACCTCTCTCCTCTCCAGTCACATCATCTGTTATTACTATAATGATGTAATGTGACATCATCAGAACCTCTCTCCTCTCCAGTCACATCATCTGGTATTACTATAATGATGTAATGTGACATCATCAGAACCTCTCTCCTCTCCAGTCACATCATCTGTTATTACTATAGATAATGATGTAATGTGACATCATCAGAACCTCTCTCCTCTCCAGTCACATCATCTGGTATTACTATAATGATGTAATGTGACATCATCAGAACCTCTCTCCTCTCCAGTCACATCATCTGTTATTACTATAGATAATGATGTAATGTGACATCATCAGAACCTCTCTCCTCTCCAGTCACATCATCTGTTATTACCATAGATAATGATGTAATGTGACATCATCAGAACCTCTCTCCTCTCCAGTCACATCATCTGTTATTACTATAATGATGTAATGTGACATCATCAGAACCTCTCTCCTCTCCAGTCACATCATCTGGTATTACTATAATGATGTAATGTGACATCATCAGAACCTCTCTCCTCTCCAGTCACATCATCTGTTATTACCATAGATAATGGTGTTATGTGACATCATCAGAACCTCTCTCCTCTCCAGTCACATCACCTGTTATTACCATAGATAATGATGTAATGTGACATCATCAGAACCTCTCTCCTCTCCAGTCACATCATCTGTTATTACTATAATGATGTAATGTGACATCATCAGAACCTCTCTCCTCTCCAGTCACATCATCTGTTATTACTATAGATAATGATGTAATGTGACATCATCAGAACCTCTCTCCTCTCCAGTCACATCATCTGTTATTACCATAGATAATGATGTAATGTGACATCATCAGAACCTCTCTCCTCTCCAGTCACATCATCTGTTATTACCATAGATAATGATGTAATGTGACATCATCAGAACCTCTCTCCTCTCCAGTCACATCATCTGGTATTACTATAATGATGTAATGTGACATCATCAGAACCTCTCTCCTCTCCAGTCACATCATCTGTTATTACTATAGATAATGATGTAATGTGACATCATCAGAACCTCTCTCCTCTCCAGTCACATCACCTGTTATTACCATAGATAATGATGTAATGTGACATCATCAGAACCTCTCTCCTCTCCAGTCACATCATCTGTTATTACTATAATGATGTAATGTGACATCATCAGAACCTCTCTCCTCTCCAGTCACATCATCTGTTATTACTATAGATAATGATGTAATGTGACATCATCAGAACCTCTCTCCTCTCCAGTCACATCATCTGTTATTACCATAGATAATGATGTAATGTGACATCATCAGAACCTCTCTCCTCTCCAGTCACATCATCTGGTATTACTATAATGATGTAATGTGACATCATCAGAACCTCTCTCCTCTCCAGTCACATCATCTGTTATTACTATAGATAATGATGTAATGTGACATCATCAGAACCTCTCTCCTCTCCAGTCACATCATCTGTTATTACCATAGATAATGATGTAATGTGACATCATCAGTACCTCTCTCCTCTCCAGTCACATCATCTGTTATTACTATAATGATGTAATGTGACATCATCAGAACCTCTCTCCTCTCCAGTCACATCATCTGGTATTACTATAATGATGTAATGTGACATCATCAGAACCTCTCTCCTCTCCAGTCACATCCTCTGTAATTACCATAGATAATGATGTAATGTGACATCATCAGAACCTCTCTCCTCTCCAGTCACATCATCTGTTATTACCATAGATAATGATGTAATGTGACATCATCAGAACCTCTCTCCTCTCCAGTCACATCATCTGTTATTACTATAATGATGTAATGTGACATCATCAGAACCTCTCTCCTCTCCAGTCACATCATCTGTAATTACCATAGATAATGATGTAATGTGACATCATCAGAACCTCTCACCTCTCCAGTCACATCATCTGTAATTACCATAGATAATGATGTAATGTGACATCATCAGAACCTCTCTCCTCTCCAGTCACATCATCTGTAATTACCAGAGATAATGATGTAATGTGACATCAGAACCTCTCTCTTCTCCAGTCACATCATCTGTTATTACCATAGATAATGATGTAATGTGACATCATCAGAACCTCTCTCCTCTCCAGTCACATCATCTGTTATTACTATAGATAACGATGTAATGTGACATCATCAGAACCTCTCTCCTCTCCAGTCACATCCCCTGTAATTACTATATATAATGGTGTAATGTGACATCATCAGAACCTCTCACCTCTCCAGTCACATCATCTGTTATTACTATAGATAATGATGTAATGTGACATCATCAGAACCTCTCTCCTCTCCAGTCACATCATCTGGTATTACTATAGATAATGATGTATTGTGACATCATCAGAACCTCTCTCCTCTCCAGTCACATCATCTGTTATTACCAGAGATAATGATGTAATGTGACATCATCAGAACCTCTCTCCTCTCCAGTCACATCATCTGTTATTACCATAGATAATGATGTAATGTGACATCATCAGAACCTCTCACCTCTCCAGTCACATCATCTGTTATTACCATAGATAATGATGTAATGTGACATCATCAGAACCTCTCTCCTCTCCAGTCACATCATCTGTAATTACCATAGATAATGATGTAATGTGACATCATCAGAACCTCTCTCCTCTCCAGTCACATCATCTGTTATTACTATAATGATGTAATGTGACATCATCAGAACCTCTCTCCTCTCCAGTCACATCATCTGTTATTACTATAGATAATGATGTAATGTGACATCATCAGAACCTCTCTCCTCTCCAGTCACATCATCTGTTATTACCATAGATAATGATGTAATGTGACATCATCAGAACCTCTCTCCTCTCCAGTCACATCATCTGTTATTACTATAGATAATGATGTAATGTGACATCATCAGAACCTCTCACCTCTCCAGTCACATCATCTGTAATTACCATAGATAATGATGTAATGTGACATCATCAGAACCTCTCTCCTCTCCAGTCACATCATCTGTTATTACCATAGATAATGATGTAATGTGACATCATCAGAACCTCTCTCCTCTCCAGTCACATCATCTGTTATTACTATAGATAACGATGTAATGTGACATCATCAGAACCTCTCTCCTCTCCAGTCACATCCCCTGTAATTACTATATATAATGGTGTAATGTGACATCATCAGAACCTCTCACCTCTCCAGTCACATCATCTGTAATTACCAGAGATAATGATGTAATGTGACATCATCAGAACCTCTCACCTCTCCAGTCACATCACCTGTTATTACTATAGATAATGATGTAATGTGACATCATCAGAACCTCTCTCCTCTCCAGTCACATCATCGGTTATTACCATAGATAATGATGTAATGTGACATCATCAGAACCTCTCTCCTCTCCAGTCACATCATCGGTTATTACCATAGATAATGATGTAATGTGACATCATCAGAACCTCTCTCCTCTCCAGTCATATCATCTGTTATTACCATAGATAATGATGTAATGTGACATCATCAGAACCTCTCTCCTCTCCAGTCACATCATCTGTTATTACCAGAGATAATGATGTAATGTGACATCATCAGAACCTCTCTCCTCTCCAGTCACATCACCTGTTATTACCATAGATAATGATGTAATGTGACATCATCAGAACCTCTCTCCTCTCCAGTCACATCACCTGTTATTACCATAGATAATGATGTAATGTGACATCATCAGAACCTCTCTCCTCTCCAGTCATATCATCTGTTATTACCAGAGATAATGATGTAATGTGACATCATCAGAACCTCTCTCCTCTCCAGTCACATCATCTGTTATTACCATAGATAATGATGTAATGTGACATCATCAGAACCTCTCACCTCTCCAGTCACATCATCTGTTATTACCATAGATAATGATGTAATGTGACATCATCAGAACCTATCTCCTCTCCAGTCACATCATCTGTAATTACCATAGATAATGATGTAATGTGACATCATCAGAACCTCTCACCTCTCCAGTGAGCCAGAAGATTATCTCTAGGGTGAGATCTAACATTCTCTCCTCCATCTTGTTGTTGGCTGTATCCATCAGGGATATCACCTTCTGCAGCAGATATGGACCGCGGGTCCGGTGCACTAGGAGCCTGTTTGGAGAGAAGTGGACATGTGAGGAGATATTGCCCTGCTGAGCTTCTATTCTCTCTTGGCATGGGCTGGGAGAAGAGATTGTGGGAAGTGGAACCGTCACCAACCGATCCCGAGGACCATCGACATCAGGAGCCTGGAGCTCAGGGGCTCTAAACCTGCTGTAAAATCGTCTGTTTTACTCAATACAGATAATCGAGCGCCTTTCATCCGGCTTCAGCTTTTCTCTTCTCCTGTTATTGGAGACGTTGAATATTCAACTTCATTCGCGGAGTTCACCAGGAGACAAAACTACATTTCCCACTTCACCGCCGGTTACATCCCATCCCCCACCTCATTCACAAACTGCCCCCTAGATTGTTCATAACCACCCCCCTTACCTCCTACCTTGCTTACACCCTGCCCCCCTCTGCCTAGCTCACTGACAACCTGCCCCCCTCTGCCTAGCTCACTGACAACCTGCCCCTCAGCCCCCTAGCTCACTGACAACCTGCCCCCTCTGCCTAGCTCACTGACAACCTGCCCCCCTCTGCCTAGCTCACTGACAACCTGCCCCTCAGCCCCCTAGCTCACTGACAACCTGCCCCTCTGCCCCCTAGCTCACTGACAACCTGCCCCTCTGCCCCCTAGCTCACTGACAACCTGCCCCTCTGCCCCCTAGCTCACTGACAACCTGCCCCTCTGCCCCCTAGCTCGCTGACAACCTGCCCCTCTGCCCCCTAGCTCACTGACAACCTGCTCCTCTGCCCCCTAGCTCACTGACAACCTGCCCCTCTGCCCCCTAGCTCACTGACAACCTGCCCCTCAGCCCCCTAGCTCGCTGACAATCTGCCCCTCTGCCCCCTAGCTCGCTGACAACCTGCCCCTCTGCCCCCTAGCTCACTGACAACCTGCCCCTCTGCCCCCTAGCTCGCTGACAACCTGCCCCTCTGCCCCCTAGCTCGCTGACAACCTGCCCCTCTGCCCCCTAGCTCACTGACAACCTGCTCCTCTGCCCCCTAGCTCACTGACAACCTGCCCCTCTGCCCCCTAGCTCACTGACAACCTGCCCCTCAGCCCCCTAGCTCACTGACAACCTGCCCCTCTGCCCCCTAGCTCGCTGACAACCTGCCCCTCTGCCCCCTAGCTCACTGACAACCTGCCCCTCTGCCCCCTAGCTCACTGACAACCTGCCCCTCTGCCCCCTAGCTCACTGACAACCTGCCCCTCTGCCCCCTAGCTCACTGACAACCTGCCCCTCTGCCCCCTAGCTCACTGACAACCTGCCCCTCTGCCCACTAGCTCACTGACAACCTGCCCCTCAGCCCCCTAGCTCACTGACAACCTGCCCCTCTGCCCCCTAGCTCACTGACAACCTGCCCCTCTGCCCCCTAGCTCACTGACAACCTGCCCCTCTGCCCCCTAGCTCACTGACAACCTGCCCCTCTGCCTAGCTCACTGACAACCTGCCCCTCTGCCCCCTAGCTCGCTGACAACCTGCCCCTCAGCCCCCTAGCTCACTGACAACCTGCCCCTCTGCCCCCTAGCTCACTGACAACCTGCCCCTCTGCCCCCTAGCTCACTGACAACCTGCCCCTATGCCCCCTAGCTCACTGACAACCTGCCCCTCTGCCCCTACCTCGCTCACTTGTTCCGACCATGTATATGACATGCGTGTGGACTTACGGTACATGGCAGGAGAGATCAGGTGACGCCTCAGCGGGGGCGGGTTCATGTGACCGCTACTGGAATCGGCGAGTATGTTACAAACCCTACATAGATAGAAGTTAAAGGGGAGGTCCTCTAAGGCAGCTATTTAGTACTCCCCTACTCCACCCCCGCTGCCTCCAGTGCCGCCGCTCTCATCCTCCCCACAGGATGACCGTATGCTCCACATGACCACCGCAGCCAATCACTGTGGTCATATCCCGCAGAGAGCAGCAGAGTCCATGGGATATGACACATCATGGCTGCAGCAGAGGATTGGAGCGGCTGCGCTGGAGGTGGCCGGGGGGGAAATCCATCAGAAGGAATTATTCTATTATTTCATCACAATTGCCGACTTGAGAGACACTTTTCATTAGTTGCACAAACCCTTAAAGGAAAACATTTAGGGGGTCGTTTATCAAACTGCTGTGAAGTCAGTTTTATCTCATAGGGAACGCTGTAAACACAAAACCCATAAAACTATATAAATGTGGTATCTCTGTAATCGTACTGACCGGAGAATGAAGAGAACAGGTCAGTTTTATCTTATAGGGAACGCTGTAAATACAAAACCCACAAAACTATATAAATGTGGTATCACTGTAATCGTACTGACCCGGAGAATGAAGAGAACAGGTCAGTTTTATCTCATAGGGAACACTGTAAACACAAAACCCATAAAACTATATAAATGTGGTATCACTGTAATCGTACTGACCCGGAGAATGAAGAGAACAGGTCAGTTTTATCTCATAGGGAACACTGTAAACACAAAACCCATAAACTATATAAATGTGGTATCACTGTAATCGTACTGACCCGGAGAATGAGGAGAACAGGTCAGTTTTATCTCATAGGGAACACTGTAAACACAAAACCCATAAAACTATATAAATGTGGTATCACTGTAATCGTACTGACCCAGAGAATGAAGGGAACAGGTCAGTTTTATCTCATAGAGAACGCTGTAAACAAAACCCATAAAACTATATAAATGTGGTATCACTGTAATCGTACTGACCCAGAGAATGAAGAGAACAGGTCAGTTCTATCTCATAGGGAACGCTGTAAACACAACTCATAAAACTATATAAATGTGGTATCACTGTAATCGTACTGATCCGGAGAATGAAGAGAACAGGTCAGTTCTATTTCATAGGGAACGCTGTAAAAACAAAACCCATAAAACTATATAAATGTGGTATCACTGTAATCGTACTGACCCGGAGAATGAAGGGAATAGGTCAGTTTTATCTCATAGGGAACGCTGTAAACAAAACCCATAAAACTATATAAATGTGGTATCACTGTAATCGTACTGACCCGGAGAATGAAGGGAACAGGTCAGTTTTATCTCATAGGGAACGATGTAAAAACCAAACCCATAAAACTATATAAATGTGGTATCACTGTAATCGTACTGACCCGGAGAATGAAGAGAACAGGTCAGTTTTATCTCATAGGGAACGATGTAAAAACAAAACCCATAAAACTATATAAATGTGGTATCACTGTAATCGTACTGACCCAGAGAATGAAGGGAACAGGTCAGTTTTATCTCATAGGGAACGCTGTAAACACAAAACCCATAAAACTATATAAATGTGGTATCACTGTAATCGTACTGACCGGAGAATGAAGGGAACAGGTCAGTTTTATCTCATAGGGAACGCTGTAAAAACAGAACCTATAAAACTATATAAATGTGGTATCTCTGTAATCGTACTGACCCAGAGAATGAAGAGTACAGGTCAGTTTTATCTCATAGGGAACGATGTAAAAACAAAACCCATAAAACTATATAAATGTGGTATCACTGTAATCGTACTGACCCAGAGAATGAAGGGAACAGGTCAGTTTTATCTCATAGTGAACACTGTAAAAACAAAACCCATAAAACTATATAAATGTGGTATCACTGTAATCGTACTGACCCGGAGAATGAAGAGAACAGGTCAGTTTTATCTTATAGGGAACATCGTAAAAACAAAACCCATAAAACTATATAAATGTGGTATCACTGTAATCGTACTGATCCGGAGAATGAAGAGAACAGGTCAGTTTTATCTCATAGGGAACGCTGTAAACACAACTCATAAAACTATATAAATGTGGTATTACTGTAATCGTACTGACCAGAAGAATGAAGAGAACAGGTCAGGTTTATCTCATAGGGAACGCTGTAAACAAAACCCATAAAACTATATAAATGTGGTATCACTGTAATTGTACTGACCCGGAGAATGAAGAGAACAGGTCAGTTTTATCTCATAGGGAACGCTGTAAACAAAACCCATAAAACTATATAAATGTGGTATCACTGTAATTGTACTGACCCGAAGAATGAAGAGAACAGGTCAGTTTTATCTCATAGGGAACGCTGTAAACAAAACCCATAAAACTATATAAATGTGGTATCACTGTAATCGTACTGACCGGAGAATGAAGAGAACAGGTCAGTTTTATCTTATAGGGAACGCTGTAAACACAACTCATAAAACTATATAAATGTGGTATCACTGTAATCGTACTGACCGGAGAATGAAGAGAACAGGACAGTTTTAGCTCATAGGGAACGCTGTAAACACAACTCATAAAACTATATAAATGTGGTATCTCTGTAATCGTACTGACCCGGAGAATGAAGAGAACAGGTCAGTTTTATCTCATAGGGAACGATGTAAAAACAAAACCCATAAAACTATATAAATGTGGTAACACTGTAATCGTACTGACCTGGAGAATGAAGAGAACAGGTCAGTTTTATCTCATAGGGAACGCTGTAAAAACAAAACCCATAAAACTATATAAATGTGGTATCACTGTAATCGTACTGACCCGGAGAATGAAGGGAACAGGTCAGTTTTATCTCATAGGGAACGCTGTAAATACAAACCCATAAAAGTATATAAATGTGGTATCACTGTAATCGTACTGACCCGGAGAATGAAGAGAACAGGTCAGTTTTATCTCATAGGGAACATCGTAAAAACACAACCCATAAAACTATATAAATGTGGTATCACTGTAATCGTACTGACCCGGAGAATGAAGAGAACAGGTCAGTTTTATCTCATAGGGAACGCTGTAAAAACAAAACCCATAAAACTATATAAATGTGGTATCGCTGTAATCGTACTGACCTGGAGAATGTAGAGAACAGGTCAGTTTTATCTCATAGGGAACACTGTAAACACAACCCATAAAACTATATAAATGTGGTATCACTGTAATCGTACTGACCGGAGAATGAGGGAAAAGGTCAGTTTTATCTCATAGGGAACATCGTAAAAACAAAACCCATAAAACTATATAAATGTGGTATCGCTGTAATCGTACTGACCGGAGAATGAAGAGAACAGGTCAGTCTCATATATCAGGTAGTATACATTAAACAGAGAAATAATACCACAGGGCACTGCAGACATTAGGATGTATACGGTATACACAGGGCACTGCAGACAACAGGAGGTATACGGTATACACAGGGTACTGCAGACACCAGGCGGTATACGGTATACACAGGGCACTGCAGACACCAGGCGGTATACGGTATACACAGGGCACTGCAGACACCAGGCGGTATACGGTATACACAGGGCACTGCAGACAACAGGAGGTATACGGTATACACAGGGCACTTCAGACACCAGGCAGTATACGGTCTACACAGTGCACTGTAGACAACAGACAGTATACGGTATACACAGGGCACTGCAGACACCAGGTGGTATACGACATACACAGTGCACTGCAGACAGCAGGCGGTATACGGTATACACAGGGCACTGCAGACATCAGGAGGTATATGGCATACACAGGGCACTGCAGACATCAGGCGGTATACACAGGGCACTGCAGACACCAGGCGGTATACGGTATACACAGTGCACTGCAGACACCAGGCGGTATACGGTATACACAGGGCACTGCAGACACCAGGTGGTATACACAGGGCACTGCAGACACTATAGGCGGTATACGGTATACATAGGGCACTGCAGACACTATAGGCGGTATACGGTATACACAGGGCACTGCAGACACCAGGCGGTATACGGTATACACAGGGCACTGCAGACACCAGGCGGTATACGGTATACACAGGGCACTGCAGACACCAGGCGGTATACACAGGGCACTACAGACATCAGGCGGTATACGGTATACACAGGGCACTGCAGACACCAGGCGGTATACGGTATACACAGGGCACTGTAGACCCCAGGCGTTATACGGTATACACAGTGCACTGCAGACACTATAGGCGGTATACGGTATAAACAGGGCACTGCAGACACCAGGCGATATACGGTATACACAGGGCACTACAGACATCAGGATGTATACGGTATAAACAGGGCACTGCAGACACCAGGCGGTATACGGTATACACAGGGCACTGAAGACACCAGGCGGTATACTGTATACACAGGGCACTGCAGACACCAGGCTGTATACGGTATACACAGGGCACTGCAGACACCAGGCGGTATACGGTATACACAGGGTACTGCAGACACCAGGCGGTATACGGTATACACAGGGCACTGCAGACACTATAGGCGGCATACACAGGGCACTGCAGACACTATAGGCGGTATACACAGGGCACTGCAGACACCAGGCGGTATACGGTATACACAGGGCACTGCAGACACTATAGGCGGTATACACAGGGCACTGCAGACACTATAGGCGGTATACGGTATACACAGTGCACTGCAGACACTATAGGCGGTATACGGTATACACAGGGCACTGCAGACACCAGGCGGTATACGGTATATACAGGGCACTGCAGACACTATAGGCGGTATACGGTATAAACAGGGCACTGAAGACACCAGGCGGTATACTGTATACACAGGGCACTGCAGACACCAGGCTGTATACGGTATACACAGGGCACTGCAGACACCAGGCGGTATACGGTATACACAGGGCACTGCAGACACTATAGGCGGTATACGGTATACACAGTGCACTGCAGACACCAGGCGGTATACGGTATATACAGGGCACTGCAGACACTATAGGCGGTATACGGTATACACAGGGCACTGCAGACACTATAGGCGGTATACGGTATACACAGGGCACTGCAGACACTATAGGCAGTATACGGTATACACAGGGCACTGCAGACACTATAGGCGGTATACGGTATATACAGGGCACTGCAGACACTATAGGCGGTATACGGTATACACAGGGCACTGCAGACACTATAGGCGGTATAAGGTATACACAGGGCACTGCAGACACCAGGCGGTATACGGTATACACAGGGCACTGTAGACCCCAGGCGTTATACGGTATACACAGTGCACTGCAGACACTATAGGCGGTATACGGTATAAACAGGGCACTGCAGACACCAGGCGATATACGGTATACACAGGGCACTACAGACATCAGGATGTATACGGTATAAACAGGGCACTGCAGACACCAGGCGGTATACGGTATACACAGGGCACTGCAGACACCAGGCGGTATACGGTATACACAGGGCACTGCAGACACCAGGCGGTATACGGTATACACAGGGCACTGCAGACACCTGACAGTATACGGCATACACAGTGCACTGCAGACACCAGGCGGTATACGGTATACACAGGGCACTGCAGACACCAGGCGGTATACACAGGGCACTACAGACATCAGGCGGTATACGGTATACACAGGGCACTGCAGACACCAGGCGGTATACGGTATACACAGGGCACTGTAGACCCCAGGCGTTATACGGTATACACAGTGCACTGCAGACACTATAGGCGGTATACGGTATAAACAGGGCACTGCAGACACCAGGCGATATACGGTATACACAGGGCACTACAGACATCAGGATGTATACGGTATAAACAGGGCACTGCAGACACCAGGCGGTATACGGTATACACAGGGCACTGAAGACACCAGGCGGTATACTGTATACACAGGGCACTGCAGACACCAGGCTGTATACGGTATACACAGGGCACTGCAGACACCAGGCGGTATACGGTATACACAGGGTACTGCAGACACCAGGCGGTATACGGTATACACAGGGCACTGCAGACACTATAGGCGGCATACACAGGGCACTGCAGACACTATAGGCGGTATACACAGGGCACTGCAGACACCAGGCGGTATACGGTATACACAGGGCACTGCAGACACTATAGGCGGTATACACAGGGCACTGCAGACACTATAGGCGGTATACGGTATACACAGTGCACTGCAGACACTATAGGCGGTATACGGTATACACAGGGCACTGCAGACACCAGGCGGTATACGGTATATACAGGGCACTGCAGACACTATAGGCGGTATACGGTATAAACAGGGCACTGAAGACACCAGGCGGTATACTGTATACACAGGGCACTGCAGACACCAGGCTGTATACGGTATACACAGGGCACTGCAGACACCAGGCGGTATACGGTATACACAGGGCACTGCAGACACTATAGGCGGTATACGGTATACACAGTGCACTGCAGACACCAGGCGGTATACGGTATATACAGGGCACTGCAGACACTATAGGCGGTATACGGTATACACAGGGCACTGCAGACACTATAGGCGGTATACGGTATACACAGGGCACTGCAGACACTATAGGCAGTATACGGTATACACAGGGCACTGCAGACACTATAGGCGGTATACGGTATATACAGGGCACTGCAGACACTATAGGCGGTATACGGTATACACAGGGCACTGCAGACACTATAGGCGGTATAAGGTATACACAGGGCACTGCAGACACCAGGCGGTATACGGTATACACAGGGCACTGTAGACCCCAGGCGTTATACGGTATACACAGTGCACTGCAGACACTATAGGCGGTATACGGTATAAACAGGGCACTGCAGACACCAGGCGATATACGGTATACACAGGGCACTACAGACATCAGGATGTATACGGTATAAACAGGGCACTGCAGACACCAGGCGGTATACGGTATACACAGGGCACTGCAGACACCAGGCGGTATACGGTATACACAGGGCACTGCAGACACCAGGCGGTATACACAGGGCACTACAGACATCAGGCGGTATACGGTATACACAGGGCACTGCAGACACCAGGCGGTATACGGTATACACAGGGCACTGTAGACCCCAGGCGTTATACGGTATACACAGTGCACTGCAGACACTATAGGCGGTATACGGTATAAACAGGGCACTGCAGACACCAGGCGATATACGGTATACACAGGGCACTGCAGACATCAGGATGTATACGGTATAAACAGGGCACTGCAGACACCAGGCGGTATACGGTATACACAGGGCACTGAAGACACCAGGCGGTATACTGTATACACAGGGCACTGCAGACACCAGGCTGTATACGGTATACACAGGGCACTGCAGACACCAGGCGGTATACGGTATACACAGGGTACTGCAGACAACAGGCGGTATACGGTATACACAGGGCACTGCAGACACCAGGCGGTATACGGTATACACAGGGCACTGCAGACACCAGGCGGTATACACAGGGCACTACAGACATCAGGCGGTATACGGTATACACAGGGCACTGCAGACACCAGGCGGTATACGGTATACACAGGGCACTGTAGACCCCAGGCGTTATACGGTATACACAGTGCACTGCAGACACTATAGGCGGTATACGGTATAAACAGGGCACTGCAGACACCAGGCGATATACGGTATACACAGGGCACTACAGACATCAGGATGTATACGGTATAAACAGGGCACTGCAGACACCAGGCGGTATACGGTATACACAGGGCACTGAAGACACCAGGCGGTATACTGTATACACAGGGCACTGCAGACACCAGGCTGTATACGGTATACACAGGGCACTGCAGACACCAGGCGGTATACGGTATACACAGGGTACTGCAGACACCAGGCGGTATACGGTATACACAGGGCACTGCAGACACTATAGGCGGCATACACAGGGCACTGCAGACACTATAGGCGGTATACACAGGGCACTGCAGACACCAGGCGGTATACGGTATATACAGGGCACTGCAGACACTATAGGCGGTATACACAGGGCACTGCAGACACTATAGGCGGTATACACAGGGCACTGCAGACACTATAGGCGGTATACGGTATACACAGTGCACTGCAGACACTATAGGCGGTATACGGTATACACAGGGCACTGCAGACACCAGGCGGTATACGGTATATACAGGGCACTGCAGACACTATAGGCGGTATACGGTATAAACAGGGCACTGAAGACACCAGGCGGTATACTGTATACACAGGGCACTGCAGACACCAGGCTGTATACGGTATACACAGGGCACTGCAGACACCAGGCGGTATACGGTATACACAGGGCACTGCAGACACTATAGGCGGTATACGGTATACACAGTGCACTGCAGACACCAGGCGGTATACGGTATATACAGGGCACTGCAGACACTATAGGCGGTATACTGTATACACAGGGCACTGCAGACACTATAGGCGGTATACGGTATACACAGGGCACTGCAGACACTATAGGCAGTATACGGTATACACAGGGCACTGCAGACACTATAGGCGGTATACGGTATATACAGGGCACTGCAGACACTATAGGCGGTATACGGTATACACAGGGCACTGCAGACACTATAGGCGGTATAAGGTATACACAGGGCACTGCAGACACTATAGGCGGTATACGGTATACACAGGGCACTGCAGACACCAGGCGGTATACGGTATACACAGGGCACTGCAGACACTATAGGCGGTATACGGTATACACAGGGCACTGCAGACACTATAGGCGGTATACACAGGGCACTGCAGACACCAGGCGGTATACGGTATACACAGGGCACTGCAGACACTATACGGTATACACAGGGCACTGCAGACACTATAGGCGGTATACGGTATACACAGGGCACTGCAGACACCAGGCGGTATAGGGTATACACAGGGCACTGCAGACACCAGGCGGTATACGGTATACACAGGGCACTGCAGACACTATAGGCGGTATACGGTATACACAGGGCACTGCAGACACCAGGCGGTATACGGTATACACAGGGCACTGCAGACACCAGGCGGTATACGGTATACACAGGACACTGCAGACACTATAGGCGGTATACGGTATACACAGGGCACTGCAGACACCAGGCGGTATAGGGTATTGAGAGGTAATAGAAGAAGTCAGAGGCCAAGAAGTAACCAGCCTCATAAAGAAGCTGTAGAAACTGCAACTGCTTCTATGGTCCAGTCATGCAGGGGTTAATGAAACCTGTGCCCCAAACATCCTGACCCCGGTGACCACTCACCACCTCCTCCAGCAGAAGCTAGAGAAGACTTCTTCCCGGTAGGTATGACGTCACAGGAAGAGGCGGGCACTCCTGGTGTAATGGGCGGGGCCTCTCTGAACAAGGAAGAAGGTGCATAGTGTGAAACGCACGGTCACCATGGTGACTGAGGCTGCCAATGTCACATGACCAGACGACGTCAGAAGGTCCTCCTAAATCACATGACTAGATGACGTCAGAGAAGGACAAAGGTTTTCACAGAGTTCAGAGACTGTAATGCAGGAGGGACGAGCGATGTTATTTACATGGGACTGTATGCAGGAGGGACGAGCGATGTTATTTACATGGGACTGTATGCAGGAGGGACGAGCGATGTTATTTACATGGGACTGTATGCAGGAAGTATGAGCGATGTTATTTACATGGGACTGTATGCAGGAGGGACGAGCGATGTTATTTACATGGGACTGTATGCAGGAGGGACGAGCGATGTTATTTACATGGGACTGTATGCAGGAGGGACGAGCGATGTTATTTACATGGGACTGTATGCTGGAGGGATGAGCGATGTTATTTACATGGGACTGTATGCAGGAGGGACGAGCGATGTTATTTACATGGGACTGTATGCAGGAGGGACGAGCGATGTTATTTACATGGGACTGTATGCAGGAGGGACGAGCGATGTTATGTACATGGGACTGTATGCAGGAGGGGCGAGCGATGTTATTTACATGGGACTGTATGCAGGAGGGACGAGCGATGTTATTTACATGGGACTGTATGCAGGAGGGACGAGCGATGTTATTTACATGGGACTGTATGCAGGAGGGACGAGCGATGTTATTTACATGGGACTGTATGCAGGAGGGACGAGCGATGTTATTTACATGGGACTGTATGCAGGAGGGAAGAGCGATGTTATTTACATGGGACTGTATGCAGGAGGGACGAGCGATGTTATTTACATGGGACTGTATGCAGGAGGGATGAGCGATGTTATTTACATGGGACTGTATGCAGGATGGATGAATGATGTTATTTACATGGGACTGTATGCAGGAGGGACGAGCGATGTTATTTACATGGGACTGTATGCAGGAAGGACGAGTGATGTTATTTACATGGGACTGTATGCAGAAAGTATGAGCGATGTTATTTACATGGGACTGTATGCAGGAGGGACGAGCGATGTTATTTACATGGGACTGTATGCAGGAGGGACGAGCGATGTTCTTTACATGGGACTGTATGCAGGAAGGACGAGCGATGTTATTTACATGGGACTGTATGCAGGAAGGACGAGTGATGTTATTTACATGGGACTGTATGCAGAAAGTATGAGCGATGTTATTTACATGGGACTGTATGCAGGAGGGACGAGCGATGTTATTTACATGGGACTGTATGCAGGAGGGACGAGCGATGTTATTTACATGGGACTGTATGCAGGAGGGACGAGCGATGTTATTTACATGGGACTGTATGCAGGAGGGACGAGCGATGTTATTTACATGGGACTGTATGCAGGAGGGACGAGCGATGTTATTTACATGGGACTGTATGCAGGAGGGACGAGCGATGTTATTTACATGGGACTGTATGCAGGAGGGACGACCGATGTTATTTACATGGGACTGTATGCAGGAGGGACGAGCGATGTTATTTACATGGGACTGTATGCAGGAGGGACGAGCGATGTTATTTACATGGGACTGTATGCAGGAGGGACGAGCGATGTTATTTACATGGGACTGTATGCAGGAGGGACGAGTGATGTTATTTACATGGGACTGTATGCAGGAGGGACGAGCGATGTTATTTACATGGGACTGTATGCAGGAGGGACGAGCAATGTTATTTACATGGGACTGTATGCAGGAGGGATGAGCGATGTTATTTACATGGGACTGTATGCAGGAGGGACGAGCAATGTTATTTACATGGGACTGTATGCAGGAAGGACGAGTGATGTTATTTACATGGGACTGTATGCAGAAAGTATGAGCGATGTTATTTACATGGGACTGTATGCAGGAGGGACGAGCGATGTTATTTACATGGGACTGTATGCAGGAGGGACGAGCGATGTTCTTTACATGGGACTGTATGCAGGAGGGATGAGCGATGTTATTTACATGGGACTGTATGCAGGAGGGACGAGCGATGTTATTTACATGGGACTGTATGCAGGAGGGACGAGCGATGTTATTTACATGGGACTGTATGCAGGAGGGACGAGCGATGTTATTTACATGGGACTGTATGCAGGAGGGACGAGCGATGTTATTTACATGGGACTGTATGCAGGAGGGACGAGCGATGTTATTTACATGGGACTGTATGCAGGAGGGACGAGCGATGTTATTTACATGGGACTGTATGCAGGAGGGACGAGCGATGTTATTTACATGGGACTGTATGCAGGAGGGACGAGCGATCTTATTTACATGGGACTGTATGCAGGAGGGACGAGCGATGTTATTTACATGGGACTGTATGCAGGAGGGACGAGCGATGTTATTTACATGGGACTGTATGCAGGAGGGACGAGCGATGTTATTTACATGGGACTGTATGCAGGAGGGACGAGCGATGTTATTTACATGGGACTGTATGCAGGAGGGACGAGCGATGTTATTTACATGGGACTGTATGCAGGAGGGACGAGCGATGTTATTTACATGGGACTGTATGCAGGAGGGACGAGCGATGTTATTTACATGGGACTGTATGCAGGAGGGACGAGCAATGTTATTTACATGGGACTGTATGCAGGAAGGACGAGTGATGTTATTTACATGGGACTGTATGCAGAAAGTATGAGCGATGTTATTTACATGGGACTGTATGCAGGAGGGACGAGCGATGTTATTTACATGGGACTGTATGCAGGAGGGATGAGCGATGTTATTTACATGGGACTGTATGCAGGAGGGACGAGCGATGTTATTTACATGGGACTGTATGCAGGAGGGACGAGCAATGTTATTTACATGGGACTGTATGCAGGAGGGACGAGCGATGTTATTTACATGGGACTGTATGCAGGAGGGACGAGCGATGTTATTTACATGGGACTGTATGCAGGAGGGACGAGCGATGTTATTTACATGGGACTGTATGCAGGAGGGACGAGCGATGTTATTTACATGGGACTGTATGCAGGAGGGACGAGCGATGTTATTTACATGGGACTGTATGCAGGAGGGACGAGTGATGTTAATAATTTAGGGGTCATTATTTCAGAAGACTTAAAGGTAGGCAGACCATTGGACATCTGACTCAGAGGCTGTCTCATGGGCAGGTGGGGGCGATTCCTTCATCATTTCATTCTCAATTAAGCACATGAAAGGCCTGGAGTTGATTTGAGATTTTGCTGTGCAGTAAACATGCGGTCACAGGAGATCTCCGTGCAGGTGACACAAGCCGTCCTTCATCTGCAAAACAGAAAAACCCATCTGAGAAGATGCTGCACTGATAGGAGCGGCAAAATCTACAGTTTGGTTCATCCTGAGAATATCATTACAGATGGGATGATTGGCTGAACAGTTCTTATTATTCCTCTTAAATTTAAGGATTGTTTCTGCACTGTTGTTTTGTTGTTGGTTTTTAATATCCTTTTTTTTTCCTTTTTTGTGTTATTCTTTCCTATGTTACGACGCAACTCACTTAAAATTATGATGTAATCTTTTCCTGATTTAGGTTTATTACTCGTACCTAATCGAGTCTAAATTTACTATTTGCCTCTTTTTTTTTATGTATCATGGGAAAGCTTGTTATGTTGTATCTGACCTTTTTAAAGAAAAAATTGAATAAACAAAATGTTGCAAGAAAGAAAGCGCTGGTGACCTCAACAATGCAAGAAGACCTGGACGCCCCCGGAAGACACCAGTGGTGGATGATGGCAGAATAATTACCATGGTGAGTAGAAGCCCCTTCACAACAGCCGACCAAGTGACCACAGTCTCCAGGATACAGGTGGATCAATGTCCAAATCTACCATAAAGAGAAGACGGCATGGACGTAATACAGAGGGGTCACTGCGCGGTGCAGCCACTCATCAGCCTCAGGGATAAGAAGGCTGGATCGGACTTTGCTAAACCAGCACACTTCTGGAAGAACATTCTGTGGACGGATGAAACCAAGATCAACCTCTACCAGAATGATGGAAAGAAAAAAGTATGGCGAAGGCTCGGTACAGCTCATGATCCAGAGCATACCGCATCATCTGTAGAACACGGCGGAGGCAGGGCGATGCTCGGGCATGCATGGCTGCCAGTGGCCCCGGGGCCCTAGTGTTTGTTGATGATGGGATACAGGAGAGAAGCAGCCGGATGAATTCTGGGGTTGTCAGAGACCGACTGTGCGCTCAGATCCAGCCAAACTGATTGGTCAACGTTCATAATACAGATGGACAATGACCCTAAACATAAATACAAAGCGACCCAGGAGTTTATTACAGCAAAGAAGTGGAATGTTCCAGAACGGCCGAGTCACCGGATCTGAACCCAATAGAGCATTTCACTGGTTACAGACTAAACCTCAAACAGAGAGGCTGTGACAAACTCCCCTCTTTTGAGTTTGCCACGAGTACTTGGAGAGGACTACTTGCCATCCTCTTACCATGTGATTACGGTCCCATGTTGAATGCACCGGTTTTGTGCAATAGCTGCATAGTTATATAAGTTCATGTATTTTGCTGTCTTTTGCTACCATGTGGCTAATGGAGTCTTGCCTCTGTCCTTGGGAGATAAGTGGATCACTTCTCAATTGTCTCCAGGACAAAAGACTGTGTAGAACCGGTTTTGGACAGAAAAACCATGAGTACAGCCAGGCCAAAGAGACTTTTACAAACTTTTAACCCCTGGTCTAATTCTTGCCAGGTTGGAATATGTTAAATGTCTATGTGTACTGTAAAGGGTGGGACATTGTATAAGTTGAGTAGTGAGGTCGGTTCCATTGTCTCTCTGTGTGTATTGGCGATTGCCTTCTGTCCTGAGAGATAATTGAATTACAACTCGGTTGTCTCCAGGACAGAGGACATTGTGTATTGTCCTGCCTGTGATAATTATTATTTTACCATGGTGTACCATAATTATATCACAGGCAGAGGGGAGGATGTTATGTGGGTTGTAACCTTTGTGCTATTGGTTAATGTATATTTGTGTGGGGGTCTCCCTTGCATGGGATAAGAGAGATTGTATTTTTGAATGCCAGTGTTGTCTTCAAGTAAAGTATTTCCAGCATTCAGCTTGGGCTCATGTATGGACTTATTTGGCGATACTAGCGATACTAGCGATTTATCACTCTGTGGATTACTTGGCTGTGCTATTTCATGTATACAAACTAAGAAGACAGGTTGGCATTAGCAGGAAGTGCTCAAACCCACATGCAGTTGTGCATATATATAGGGGAGCAAATCCTGCACTTGTGGCCCGTTGCTAATGGCAATCCCCAGCAAAATGCATACAATGGAGGATGCCCGCGGCGAACCACAAGTACCACAATAGACATCCTACACAAGGTAACAAGTGCGGATGTGATAATTAATATAACAATATAACAAAACAATAAACACAGGTGCACTCTGCAGTCTTACTAAATCCTCAAACTGATTTTAAAATTGAGAGATTAGTCAACATGTCCTACGGTGTAGAACATGTCTAAGCCCGGACACCACGACAAGGTTTCTCAAGTAGCCCGGGACCCTACACTCTCCTACCTGAGCCGTATGGGCGATACCAGGAGCCAGTGGGCAAATCAGCACCCCGAAAATGCGATCGCGGGGTGCTGATGTGTTGGGAAGCTTACCTTGCTTCCGATCAGGGCCCCGAACCTGTCTGTAGTTATCTCCAGCAGGCTGTGCCTCTCTGGCGCAGCCTGCTGGTCAATGTTTGAATAGCATTGCTATAGAAATGAAATGCATTATAGAGATAATGCATTGCATTTTAAAAGCAATCAAAATACTGTATTTTATAGTCCCCTTGTGGGACTTTTAAGTAGTAAAAAAAATTGAAAAAAATACACATTTATTAAATTAAAAAAATTCCATAAAATAAAAAAAATACCCTTTTCAATGAAAAAAATAGCAAAAAGAAAATATCCCCCATATGTTTGGTATTGCCGCGTCCGTAACGACCCAGACTACATAAATATTAAATAAATTATCCCCTATGGTGAACGCCGTAAAAAAAAAAAAGACAGAATTTCAAAATTATTCTTAGTTTCCTCCGAAAAAAACGTAATAACAAGCGATCAAAAAGCGGCATTTACTCCAAAATGATACCAATGAAAAATACAAGTTGTCCCTCAAAAATCAAGCCCTCCCACAATTCCATATAAAAATAAAATAAAAAAGTTATGGGTCTTGTGAAGTGGCAATGCAAAATCTTTTTTTTGGTTAATAAAAGGGGTTTTATTGGAAAAAATGTTGTAAAACTTAAAAATATTATAAGTATTTAGTATCACTGTAATCGTACTGACCCAGAAAATAAAGATATTATGTTATTTGTACCGAAAAATTAACGTGGTAAAATTTATAATGTAAAAACGCAGTGGCAGTATTGCTATTTTTCCCCATCTCCCTCCCAGAAAGAGTTAATAAAAGTTAATCAGAAAGTTATGTGTACCCCAAAATGGCGCCATTGAAAACTACAACTTGTCCCGTAAAAAACAAGCCCTCATAAAGCTATAAAGACGAAAAAATAAAAAAGTTATAGCTCTTGGAACGAGACCATGAAAAAAGGAAGAAAAACGCTTGGTCATAAAGGCCCAAACAGGCTTGGTCACTAAGGGGTTAATTGTTCTGTTCAAAATCCATTGTGGTAATGCACAGGACAAAAATTAGAATTTTTTTGTCTCTGTCCAAATATATATGGACCTAACTGTATATACCAAATTTTTCGCTTTATAAGACTGACTTTCCTCCCCAAAAGTGTGGGGGGGAAATGTCCGTGCGTCTTTATAAAGCGATGGTGTCATTTTTACATGGCTGACACTGATGTTTCGCGGGCCGGTATGCTGCACAGTGCGGCCGGCGATGCATCAGTTACAGTTATGCGGGGTGGGAGGAGGGTCTGGAGGCTGGCAACTCGCGGCGGGCCCGGTGCAGTCACAGTATTACACCAGGCCCCGCACACAGCAGTCTCTTTGTATGTAAAGTCTATTTCTTTAATGCTGAAGCGATCGCTCTCCTTTGATAAAGAAGCCTAATCACCTGAAACAGTACTCACTATGAATGCAGCGGTCCGGTCGGCGCGTGACGTCATTCAGTCATTCTCGCTCCTGCTTCATTAATGAAGTGATAGGAGCGTGACTGACTGAGTGACCTCACGTGCCGGCCGGACCGCTGCATTCATAGTGAGTACTGTTTCAGGTGATTAGGCTTCTTTATCAAAGGAGAGCGATTATAGCCTCACTGCTCTTACAGTAAAGAGTCCATAGTCTCACTGCTCTTACAGTAAAGAGTCCATAGTCTCACTGCTCTTACAGTAAAGAGTCTATAGTCTCACTGCTCTTACAGTATAGAGTCCATAGTCTCACTGCTCTTACAGTAAAGAGTCCATAGTCTCACTGCTCTTACAGTAAAGAGTCCATAGTCTCACTGCTCTTACAGTAAAGAGTCCATAGTCTCACTGCTCTTACAGTATAGAGTCCATAGTCTCACTGCTCTTACAGTAAAGAGTCCATAGTCTCACTGCTCCTACAGTATAGAGTCCATAGTCTCACTGCTCTTACAGTAAAGAGTCCATAGTCTCACTGCTCTTACAGTAAAGAGTCCATAGTCTCACTGCTCTTACAGTAAAGAGTCCATAGTCTCACTGCTCTTACCGTAAAGAGTCCATAGTCTCACTGCTCTTACAGTATAGAGTCCATAGTCTCACTGCTCTTACAGTAAAGAGTCCATAGTCTCACTGCTCTTACAGTAGAGAGTCCATAGTCTCACTGCTCTTACAGTAAAGAGTCCATAGTCTCACTGCTCTTACAGTAAAGAGTCCATAGTCTCACTGCTCTTACAGTAAAGAGTCCATAGTCTCACTGCTCTTACAGTATAGAGTCCATAGTCTCACTGCTCTTACAGTATAGAGTCCATAGTCTCACTGCTCTTACAGTATAGAGTCCATAGTCTCACTGCTCTTACAGTAAAGAGTCCATAGTCTCACTGCTCTTACAGTAAAGAGTCCATAGTCTCACTGCTCTTACAGTATAGAGTCCATAGTCTCACTGCTCTTACAGTATAGAGTCCATAGTCTCACTGCTCTTACTGTATAGAGTCCATAGTCTCACTGCTCTTACAGTAAAGAGTCCATAGTCTCACTGCTCTTACAGTAAAGAGTCCATAGTCTCACTGCTCTTACAGTAAAGAGTCCATAGTCTCACTGCTCTTACTGTATAGAGTCCATAGTCTCACTGCTCTTACAGTAAAGAGTCCACAGTCTCACTGCTCTTACAGTAAAGAGTCCACAGTCTCACTGCTCTTACAGTAAAGAGTCCATAGTCTCACTGCTCTTACAGTAAAGAGTCCACAGTCTCACTGCTCTTACAGTAAAGAGTCCATAGTCTCACTGTTCTTACAGTATAGAGTCCATAGTCTCACTGCTCTTACAGTATAGAGTCCATAGTCTCACTGCTCTTACAGTAAAGAGTCCATAGTCTCACTGCTCTTACAGTAAAGAGTCTATAGTCTCACTGCTCTTACAGTAAAGAGTCCATAGTCTCACTGCTCTTACAGTAAAGAGTCCATAGTCTCACTGCTCTCACAGTAAAGAGCCCATAGTCTCACTGCTCTTACAGTATAGAATCCATAGTCTCACTGCTCTTACAGTATAGAGTCCATAGTCTCACTGCTCTTACAGTAAAGAGTCCATAGTCTTACTGCTCTTACAGTATAGAGTCCATAGTCTCACTGCTCTTACAGTAAAGAGTCCATAGTCTCACTGCTCTTACAGTAAAGAGTCCATAGTCTCACTGCTCTTACAGTAAAGAGTCCATAGTCTCACTGCACTTACAGTATAGAGTCCATAATCTCACTGCTCTTACAGTAAAGAGTCCATAGTCTCACTGCTCTTACAGTATAGAGTCCATAGTCTCACTGCTCTTACAGTATAGAGTCCATAGTCTCACTGCTCTTACAGTATAGAGTCCATAGTCTCACTGCTCTTACAGTATAGAGTCCATAGTCTCACTGCTCTTACAGTATAGAGTCCATAGTCTCACTGCTCTTACAGTATAGAGTCCATAGTCTCACTGCTCTTACAGTAAAGAGTCCATAGTCTCACTGCTCCTACAGTAAAGAGTCCATAGTCTCACTGCTCTTACAGTATAGAGTCCATAGTCTCACTGCTCTTACAGTAGAGTCCATAGTCTCACTGCTCTTACAGTAAAGAGCCCATAGTCTCACTTCTCTTACAGTATAGAGTCCATAGTCTCACTGCTCTTACAGTATAGAGTCCATAGTCTCACTGCTCTTACAGTATAGGGTCCATAGTCTCACTGCTCTTACAGTATAGAGTCCATAGTCTCACTGCTCTTACAGTAAAGAGTCCATAGTCTCACTGCTCTTACAGTAAAGAGTCCATAGTCTCACTGCTCTTACAGTATAGAGTCCATAGTCTCACTGCTCTTACAGTAAAGAGTCCATAGTGTCACTGCTCTTACAGTATATAGTCCATAGTCTCACTGCTCTTACAGTAAAGAGTCCATAGTCTCACTGCTCTTACAGTATAGAGACCATAGTCTCACTGCTCTTACAGTAAAGAGCCCATAGTCTCACTGCTCTTACAGTATAGAGTCCATAGTCTCACTGCTCTTACAGTAAAGAGTCCATAGTCTCACTGCTCTTACAGTAAAGAGTCTATAGTCTCACTGCTCTTACAGTAAAGAGCCCATAGTCTCACTGCTCTTACAGTAAAGAGTCCATAGTCTCACTGCTCTTACAGTATAGAGACCATAGTCTCACTGCTCTTACAGTAAAGAGCCCATAGTCTCACTGCTCTTACAGTATAGAGTCCATAGTCTCACTGCTCTTACAGTAAAGAGTCCATAGTCTCACTGCTCTTACAGTAGAGAGTCCATAGTCTCACTGCTCTTACAGTAAAGAGTCCATAGTCTCACTGCTCTTACATTAAAGAGTCCATAATCTCACTGCTCTTACAGTAAAGAGTCCATAGTCTCACTGCTCTTACAGTAAAGAGTCCATAGTCTCACTGCTCTTACAGTATAGAGGCCATAGTCTCACTGCTCTTACAGTATAGAGTCCATAGTCTCACTGCTCTTACAGTAAAGAGTCCATAGTCTCACTGCTCTTACAGTATAGAGTCCATAGTCTCACTGCTCTTACTGTATAGAGTCCATAGTCTCACTGCTCTTACAGTAAAGAGTCCATAGTCTCACTGCTCTTACAGTAAAGAGTCCATAGTCTCACTGCTCTTACTGTATAGAGTCCATAGTCTCACTGCTCTTACAGTAAAGAGTCCATAGTCTCACTGCTCTTACAGTAAAGAGTCCACAGTCTCACTGCTCTTACAGTATAGAGTCCACAGTCTCACTGCTCTTACAGTAAAGAGTCCATAGTCTCACTGCTCTTACAGTAAAGAGTCCACAGTCTCACTGCTCTTACAGTAAAGAGTCCATAGTCTCACTGTTCTTACAGTAAAGAGTCCATAGTCTCACTGCTCTTACAGTAAAGAGTCCATAGTCTCACTGCTCTTACAGTAAAGAGTCCATAGTCTCACTGCTCTTACAGTAAAGAGTCTATAGTCTCACTGCTCTTACAGTAAAGAGCCCATAGTCTCACTGCTCTTACAGTAAAGAGTCCATAGTCTCACTGCTCTTACAGTATAGAGACCATAGTCTCACTGCTCTTACAGTATAGAGTCCATAGTCTCACTGCTCTTACAGTATAGAGTCCATAGTCTCACTGCTCTTACAGTAAAGAGTCCATAGTCTCACTGCTCTTACAGTAAAGAGTCCATAGTCTCACTGCTCTTACAGTATAGAGTCCATAGTCTCACTGCTCTTACAGTATAGAGTCCATAGTCTCACTGCTCTTACAATAAAGAGTCCATAGTCTCACTGCTCTTACAGTATAGATTCCATAGTCTCACTGCTCTTACCGTAAAGAGTCCATAGTCTCACTGCTCTTACAGTAAAGAGTCCACAGTCTCACTGCTCTTACAGTAGAGTCCATAGTCTCACTGCTCTTACAGTATAGAGTCCATAGTCTGACTGCTCTTACAGGAAAGAGTCCATAGTCTCCCTGCTCTTACAGTAAAGAGTCCATAGTCTCACTGCTGTTACAGTAAAGAGTCCATAGTCTCACTGCTCTTACAGTAAAGAGTCCATAGTCTCACTGCTCTTACAGTAAAGAGTCCATAGTCTCACTGCTCTTACAGTATAGAGTCCATAGTCTCACTGCTCTTACCGTAAAGAGTCCATAGTCTCACTGCTCTTACAGTATAGAGTCCATAGTCTCACTGCTCTTACAGTAAAGAGTCCATAGTCTCACTGCTCTTACAGTAAAGAGTCCATAGTCTCACTGCTCTTACAGTAAAGAGTCCATAGTCTCACTGCTCTTACTGTATAGAGTCCATAGTCTCACTGCTCTTACTGTATAGAGTCCATAGTCTCACTGCTCTTACTGTATAGAGTCCATAGTCTCACTGCTCTTACAGTAAAGAGTCCATAGTCTCACTGCTCTTACAGTAAAGAGTCCATAGTCTCACTGCTCTTACTGTATAGAGTCCATAGTCTCACTGCTCTTACAGTAAAGAGTCCATAGTCTCACTGCTCTTACAGTAAAGAGTCCATAGTCTCACTGTTCTTACAGTAAAGAGTCCACAGTCTCACTGCTCTTACAGTAAAGAGTCCATAGTCTCACTGTTCTTACAGTAAAGAGTCCATAGTCTCACTGCTCTTACAGTAAAGAGTCCATAGTCTCACTGCTCTTACAGTAAAGAGTCCATAGTCTCACTGCTCTTACAGTATAGAGTCCATAGTCTCACTGCTCTTACAGTAAAGAGTCCATAGTCTCACTGCTCTTACAGTATAGAGTCTATAGTCTCACTGCTCTTACAGTAAAGAGTCCATAGTCTCACTGCTCTTACAGTAAAGAGTCCATAGTCTCACTGCTCTCACAGTAAAGAGCCCATAGTCTCACTGCTCTTACAGTATAGAATCCATAGTCTCACTGCTCTTACAGTATAGAGTCCATAGTCTCACTGCTCTTACAGTATAGAGTCCATAGTCTCACTGCTCTTACAGTAAAGAGTCCATAGTCTCACTGCTCTTACAGTATAGAGTCCATAGTCTCACTGCTCTTACAGTATAGAGTCCATAGTCTCACTGCTCTTACAGTATAGAGTCCATAGTCTCACTGCTCTTACAGTAAAAAGTCCATAGTCTCACTGCTCCTACAGTAAAGAGTCCATAGTCTCACTGCTCTTACAGTATAGAGTCCATAGTCTCACTGCTCTTACAGTAGAGTCCATAGTCTCACTGCTCTTACAGTAAAGAGCCCATAGTCTCACTTCTCTTACAGTATAGAGTCCATAGTCTCACTGCTCTTACAGTATAGAGTCCATAGTCTCACTGCTCTTACAGTAAAGAGTCCATAGTCTCACTGCTCTTACAGTATAGGGTCCATAGTCTCACTGCTCTTACAGTAAAGGGTCCATAGTCTCACCGCTCTTACAGTATAGAGTCCATAGTCTCACTGCTCTTACAGTAAAGAGTCCATAGTCTCACTGCTCTTACAGTAAAGAGTCCATAGTCTCACTGCTCTTACAGTATAGAGTCCATAGTCTCACTGCTCTTACAGTAAAGAGTCCATAGTGTCACTGCTCTTACAGTATATAGTCCATAGTCTCACTGCTCTTACAGTAAAGAGTCCATAGTCTCACTGCTCTTACAGTAAAGAGTCCATAGTCTCACTGCTCTTACAGTAAAGAGTCCATAGTCTCACTGCTCTTACAGTAAAGAGTCCATAGTCTCACTGCTCTTACAGTAAAGAGTCCATAGTCTCACTGCTCTTACAGTAAAGAGTCCATAGTCTCACTGCTCTTACAGTATAGAGTCCATAGTCTCACTGCTCTTACAGTAAAGAGTCCATAGTCTCACTGCTCTTACAGTAAAGAGTCCATAGTCTCACTGCTCTTACAGTAAAGAGTCCATAGTCTCACTGCTCTTACAGTATAGAGACCATAGTCTCACTGCTCTTACAGTAAAGAGCCCATAGTCTCACTGCTCTTACAGTATAGAGTCTATAGTCTCACTGCTCTTACAGTAAAGAGTCCATAGTCTCACTGCTCTTACAGTAAAGAGTCTATAGTCTCACTGCTCTTACAGTAAAGAGCCCATAGTCTCACTGCTCTTACAGTAAAGAGTCCATAGTCTCACTGCTCTTACAGTATAGAGACCATAGTCTCACTGCTCTTACAGTAAAGAGTCCATAGTCTCACTGCTCTTACAGTATAGAGTCCATAGTCTCACTGCTCTTACAGTAAAGAGTCCATAGTCTCACTGCTCTTACAGTAGAGAGTCCATAGTCTCACTGCTCTTACAGTAGAGAGTCCATAGTCTCACTGCTTTTACAGTAAAGAGTCCATAGTCTCACTGCTCTTACAGTAAAGAGTCCATAATCTCACTGATCTTACAGTATAGAGTCCATAGTCTCACTGCTCTTACAGTAAAGAGTCCATAGTCTCACTGCTCTTACAGTAAAGAGTCCATAGTCTCACTGCTCTTACAGTAATGAGTCCATAGTCTCACTGCTCTTACAGTATAGAGCCCATAGTCTCACTGCTCTTACAGTAAAGAATCCATAGTCTCACTGCTCTTACAGTAAAGAGTCTATAGTCTCACTCCTCTTACAGTATAGAGTCCATAGTCTCACTGCTCTTACAGTAAAGAGTCCATAGTCTCACTGCTCTTACAGTAAAGAGTCCATAGTCTCACTGCTCTTACAGTAAAGAGTCCATAGTCTCACTGCTCTTACAGTAAAGAGTCCATAGTCTCACTGCTCTTACAGTAAAGAGCCCATAGTCTCACTGCTCTTACAGTAAAGAGTCCATAGTCTCACTGCTCTTACAGTAAAGAGTCCATAGTCTCACTGCTCTTACAGTAAAGAGTCCATAGTCTCACTGCTCTTACAGTAAAGAGTCCATAGTCTCACTGCTCTTACAGTAAAGAGTCTATAGTCTCACTGCTCTTACAGTATAGAGTCCATAGTCTCACTGCTCTTACAGTATAGAGTCCATAGTCTCACTGCTCTTACAGTAGAGTCCATAGTCTCACTGCTCTTACAGTAAAGAGTCCATAGTCTAACTGCTCTTACAGTAAAGAGTCCATAGTCTCACTGCTCTTACAGTAAAGAGTCCATAGTCTCACTGCTCTTACAGTATAGAGTCCATAGTCTCACTGCTCTTACAGTAAAGAGTCCATAGTCTCACTGCTCTTACAGTAAAGAGTCCATAGTCTCACTGCTCTTACAGTAAAGAGTCCATAGTCTCACTGCTCTTACAGTAAAGAGTCCATAGTCTCACTGCTCTTACAGTAAAGAGTCCATAGTCTCACTGCTCTTACAGTAAAGAGTCCATAGTCTCACTGCTCTTACAGTATAGAGTCCATAGTCTCACTGCTCTTACAGTAAAGAGTCCATAGTCTCACTGCTCCTACAGTATAGAGTCCATAGTCTCACTGCTCTTACAGTAAAGAGTCCATAGTCTCACTGCTCTTACAGTAAAGAGTCCATAGTCTCACTGCTCTTACAGTAAAGAGTCCATAGTCTCACTGCTCTTACCGTAAAGAGTCCATAGTCTCACTGCTCTTACAGTATAGAGTCCATAGTCTCACTGCTCTTACAGTAAAGAGTCCATAGTCTCACTGCTCTTACAGTAGAGAGTCCATAGTCTCACTGCTCTTACAGTAAAGAGTCCATAGTCTCACTGCTCTTACAGTAAAGAGTCCATAGTCTCACTGCTCTTACAGTAAAGAGTCCATAGTCTCACTGCTCTTACAGTATAGAGTCCATAGTCTCACTGCTCTTACAGTATAGAGTCCATAGTCTCACTGCTCTTACAGTATAGAGTCCATAGTCTCACTGCTCTTACAGTAAAGAGTCCATAGTCTCACTGCTCTTACAGTAAAGAGTCCATAGTCTCACTGCTCTTACAGTATAGAGTCCATAGTCTCACTGCTCTTACAGTATAGAGTCCATAGTCTCACTGCTCTTACTGTATAGAGTCCATAGTCTCACTGCTCTTACAGTAAAGAGTCCATAGTCTCACTGCTCTTACAGTAAAGAGTCCATAGTCTCACTGCTCTTACAGTAAAGAGTCCATAGTCTCACTGCTCTTACTGTATAGAGTCCATAGTCTCACTGCTCTTACAGTAAAGAGTCCACAGTCTCACTGCTCTTACAGTATAGAGTCCACAGTCTCACTGCTCTTACAGTAAAGAGTCCATAGTCTCACTGCTCTTACAGTAAAGAGTCCACAGTCTCACTGCTCTTACAGTAAAGAGTCCATAGTCTCACTGTTCTTACAGTAAAGAGTCCATAGTCTCACTGCTCTTACAGTAAAGAGTCCATAGTCTCACTGCTCTTACAGTAAAGAGTCCATAGTCTCACTGCTCTTACAGTAAAGAGTCTATAGTCTCACTGCTCTTACAGTAAAGAGTCCATAGTCTCACTGCTCTTACAGTAAAGAGTCCATAGTCTCACTGCTCTCACAGTAAAGAGCCCATAGTCTCACTGCTCTTACAGTATAGAATCCATAGTCTCACTGCTCTTACAGTATAGAGTCCATAGTCTCACTGCTCTTACAGTAAAGAGTCCATAGTCTTACTGCTCTTACAGTATAGAGTCCATAGTCTCACTGCTCTTACAGTAAAGAGTCCATAGTCTCACTGCTCTTACAGTAAAGAGTCCATAGTCTCACTGCTCTTACAGTAAAGAGTCCATAGTCTCACTGCACTTACAGTATAGAGTCCATAATCTCACTGCTCTTACAGTAAAGAGTCCATAGTCTCACTGCTCTTACAGTATAGAGTCCATAGTCTCACTGCTCTTACAGTATAGAGTCCATAGTCTCACTGCTCTTACAGTAAAGAGTCCATAGTCTCACTGCTCTTACAGTATAGAGTCCATAGTCTCACTGCTCTTACAGTATAGAGTCCATAGTCTCACTGCTCTTACAGTATAGAGTCCATAGTCTCACTGCTCTTACAGTAAAGAGTCCATAGTCTCACTGCTCCTACAGTAAAGAGTCCATAGTCTCACTGCTCTTACAGTATAGAGTCCATAGTCTCACTGCTCTTACAGTAGAGTCCATAGTCTCACTGCTCTTACAGTAAAGAGCCCATAGTCTCACTTCTCTTACAGTATAGAGTCCATAGTCTCACTGCTCTTACAGTATAGGGTCCATAGTCTCACTGCTCTTACAGTAAAGAGTCCATAGTCTCACTGCTCTTACAGTAAAGAGTCCATAGTCTCACTGCTCTTACAGTAAAGAGTCCATAGTCTCACTGCTCTTACAGTATAGAGTCCATAGTCTCACTGCTCTTACAGTAAAGAGTCCATAGTGTCACTGCTCTTACAGTATATAGTCCATAGTCTCACTGCTCTTACAGTAAAGAGTCCATAGTCTCACTGCTCTTACAGTATAGAGACCATAGTCTCACTGCTCTTACAGTAAAGAGCCCATAGTCTCACTGCTCTTACAGTATAGAGTCTATAGTCTCACTGCTCTTACAGTAAAGAGTCCATAGTCTCACTGCTCTTACAGTAAAGAGTCTATAGTCTCACTGCTCTTACAGTAAAGAGCCCATAGTCTCACTGCTCTTACAGTAAAGAGTCCATAGTCTCACTGCTCTTACAGTATAGAGACCATAGTCTCACTGCTCTTACAGTAAAGAGCCCATAGTCTCACTGCTCTTACAGTATAGAGTCCATAGTCTCACTGCTCTTACAGTAAAGAGTCCATAGTCTCACTGCTCTTACAGTAGAGAGTCCATAGTCTCACTGCTCTTACAGTAAAGAGTCCATAGTCTCACTGCTCTTACATTAAAGAGTCCATAATCTCACTGCTCTTACAGTAAAGAGTCCATAGTCTCACTGCTCTTACAGTAAAGAGTCCATAGTCTCACTGCTCTTACAGTATAGAGGCCATAGTCTCACTGCTCTTACAGTATAGAGTCCATAGTCTCACTGCTCTTACAGTAAAGAGTCCATAGTCTCACTGCTCTTACAGTATAGAGTCCATAGTCTCACTGCTCTTACTGTATAGAGTCCATAGTCTCACTGCTCTTACAGTAAAGAGTCCATAGTCTCACTGCTCTTACAGTAAAGAGTCCATAGTCTCACTGCTCTTACTGTATAGAGTCCATAGTCTCACTGCTCTTACAGTAAAGAGTCCATAGTCTCACTGCTCTTACAGTATAGAGTCCATAGTCTCACTGCTCTTACAGTATAGAGTCCATAGTCTCACTGCTCTTACAATAAAGAGTCCATAGTCTCACTGCTCTTACAGTATAGAGTCCATAGTCTCACTGCTCTTACCGTAAAGAGTCCATAGTCTCACTGCTCTTACAGTAAAGAGTCCACAGTCTCACTGCTCTTACAGTAGAGTCCATAGTCTCACTGCTCTTACAGTATAGAGTCCATAGTCTGACTGCTCTTACAGGAAAGAGTCCATAGTCTCCCTGCTCTTACAGTAAAGAGTCCATAGTCTCACTGCTGTTACAGTAAAGAGTCCATAGTCTCACTGCTCTTACAGTAAAGAGTCCATAGTCTCACTGCTCTTACAGTAAAGAGTCCATAGTCTCACTGCTCTTACAGTATAGAGTCCATAGTCTCACTGCTCTTACCGTAAAGAGTCCATAGTCTCACTGCTCTTACAGTATAGAGTCCATAGTCTCACTGCTCTTACAGTAAAGAGTCCATAGTCTCACTGCTCTTACAGTAAAGAGTCCATAGTCTCACTGCTCTTACAGTAAAGAGTCCATAGTCTCACTGCTCTTACTGTATAGAGTCCATAGTCTCACTGCTCTTACTGTATAGAGTCCATAGTCTCACTGCTCTTACAGTAAAGAGTCCATAGTCTCACTGCTCTTACAGTAAAGAGTCCATAGTCTCACTGCTCTTACTGTATAGAGTCCATAGTCTCACTGCTCTTACAGTAAAGAGTCCATAGTCTCACTGCTCTTACAGTAAAGAGTCCATAGTCTCACTGTTCTTACAGTAAAGAGTCCACAGTCTCACTGCTCTTACAGTAAAGAGTCCATAGTCTCACTGTTCTTACAGTAAAGAGTCCATAGTCTCACTGCTCTTACAGTAAAGAGTCCATAGTCTCACTGCTCTTACAGTAAAGAGTCCATAGTCTCACTGCTCTTACAGTATAGAGTCCATAGTCTCACTGCTCTTACAGTAAAGAGTCCATAGTCTCACTGCTCTTACAGTATAGAGTCTATAGTCTCACTGCTCTTACAGTAAAGAGTCCATAGTCTCACTGCTCTTACAGTAAAGAGTCCATAGTCTCACTGCTCTCACAGTAAAGAGCCCATAGTCTCACTGCTCTTACAGTATAGAATCCATAGTCTCACTGCTCTTACAGTATAGAGTCCATAGTCTCACTGCTCTTACAGTATAGAGTCCATAGTCTCACTGCTCTTACAGTATAGAGTCCATAGTCTCACTGCTCTTACAGTATAGAGTCCATAGTCTCACTGCTCTTACAGTATAGAGTCCATAGTCTCACTGCTCTTACAGTATAGAGTCCATAGTCTCACTGCTCTTACAGTAAAAAGTCCATAGTCTCACTGCTCCTACAGTAAAGAGTCCATAGTCTCACTGCTCTTACAGTATAGAGTCCATAGTCTCACTGCTCTTACAGTAGAGTCCATAGTCTCACTGCTCTTACAGTAAAGAGCCCATAGTCTCACTTCTCTTACAGTATAGAGTCCATAGTCTCACTGCTCTTACAGTATAGAGTCCATAGTCTCACTGCTCTTACAGTAAAGAGTCCATAGTCTCACTGCTCTTACAGTATAGGGTCCATAGTCTCACTGCTCTTACAGTAAAGGGTCCATAGTCTCACCGCTCTTACAGTATAGAGTCCATAGTCTCACTGCTCTTACAGTAAAGAGTCCATAGTCTCACTGCTCTTACAGTAAAGAGTCCATAGTCTCACTGCTCTTACAGTATAGAGTCCATAGTCTCACTGCTCTTACAGTAAAGAGTCCATAGTGTCACTGCTCTTACAGTATATAGTCCATAGTCTCACTGCTCTTACAGTAAAGAGTCCATAGTCTCACTGCTCTTACAGTAAAGAGTCCATAGTCTCACTGCTCTTACAGTAAAGAGTCCATAGTCTCACTGCTCTTACAGTAAAGAGTCCATAGTCTCACTGCTCTTACAGTAAAGAGTCCATAGTCTCACTGCTCTTACAGTAAAGAGTCCATAGTCTCACTGCTCTTACAGTATAGAGTCCATAGTCTCACTGCTCTTACAGTAAAGAGTCCATAGTCTCACTGCTCTTACAGTAAAGAGTCCATAGTCTCACTGCTCTTACAGTAAAGAGTCCATAGTCTCACTGCTCTTACAGTATAGAGACCATAGTCTCACTGCTCTTACAGTAAAGAGCCCATAGTCTCACTGCTCTTACAGTATAGAGTCTATAGTCTCACTGCTCTTACAGTAAAGAGTCCATAGTCTCACTGCTCTTACAGTAAAGAGTCTATAGTCTCACTGCTCTTACAGTAAAGAGCCCATAGTCTCACTGCTCTTACAGTAAAGAGTCCATAGTCTCACTGCTCTTACAGTATAGAGACCATAGTCTCACTGCTCTTACAGTAAAGAGCCCATAGTCTCACTGCTCTTACAGTATAGAGTCCATAGTCTCACTGCTCTTACAGTAAAGAGTCCATAGTCTCACTGCTCTTACAGTAGAGAGTCCATAGTCTCACTGCTCTTACAGTAGAGAGTCCATAGTCTCACTGCTTTTACAGTAAAGAGTCCATAGTCTCACTGCTCTTACAGTAAAGAGTCCATAATCTCACTGATCTTACAGTATAGAGTCCATAGTCTCACTGCTCTTACAGTAAAGAGTCCATAGTCTCACTGCTCTTACAGTAAAGAGTCCATAGTCTCACTGCTCTTACAGTAATGAGTCCATAGTCTCACTGCTCTTACAGTATAGAGCCCATAGTCTCACTGCTCTTACAGTAAAGAATCCATAGTCTCACTGCTCTTACAGTAAAGAGTCTATAGTCTCACTCCTCTTACAGTATAGAGTCCATAGTCTCACTGCTCTTACAGTAAAGAGTCCATAGTCTCACTGCTCTTACAGTAAAGAGTCCATAGTCTCACTGCTCTTACAGTAAAGAGTCCATAGTCTCACTGCTCTTACAGTAAAGAGTCCATAGTCTCACTGCTCTTACAGTAAAGAGCCCATAGTCTCACTGCTCTTACAGTAAAGAGTCCATAGTCTCACTGCTCTTACAGTAAAGAGTCCATAGTCTCACTGCTCTTACAGTAAAGAGTCCATAGTCTCACTGCTCTTACAGTAAAGAGTCCATAGTCTCACTGCTCTTACAGTAAAGAGTCTATAGTCTCACTGCTCTTACAGTATAGAGTCCATAGTCTCACTGCTCTTACAGTATAGAGTCCATAGTCTCACTGCTCTTACAGTAGAGTCCATAGTCTCACTGCTCTTACAGTAAAGAGTCCATAGTCTAACTGCTCTTACAGTAAAGAGTCCATAGTCTCACTGCTCTTACAGTAAAGAGTCCATAGTCTCACTGCTCTTACAGTATAGAGTCCATAGTCTCACTGCTCTTACAGTAAAGAGTCCATAGTCTCACTGCTCTTACAGTAAAGAGTCCATAGTCTCACTGCTCTTACAGTAAAGAGTCCATAGTCTCACTGCTCTTACAGTAAAGAGTCCATAGTCTCACTGCTCTTACAGTAAAGAGTCCATAGTCTCACTGCTCTTACAGTAAAGAGTCCATAGTCTCACTGCTCTTACAGTATAGAGTCCATAGTCTCACTGCTCTTACAGTAAAGAGTCCATAGTCTCACTGCTCCTACAGTATAGAGTCCATAGTCTCACTGCTCTTACAGTAAAGAGTCCATAGTCTCACTGCTCTTACAGTAAAGAGTCCATAGTCTCACTGCTCTTACAGTAAAGAGTCCATAGTCTCACTGCTCTTACCGTAAAGAGTCCATAGTCTCACTGCTCTTACAGTATAGAGTCCATAGTCTCACTGCTCTTACAGTAAAGAGTCCATAGTCTCACTGCTCTTACAGTAGAGAGTCCATAGTCTCACTGCTCTTACAGTAAAGAGTCCATAGTCTCACTGCTCTTACAGTAAAGAGTCCATAGTCTCACTGCTCTTACAGTAAAGAGTCCATAGTCTCACTGCTCTTACAGTATAGAGTCCATAGTCTCACTGCTCTTACAGTATAGAGTCCATAGTCTCACTGCTCTTACAGTATAGAGTCCATAGTCTCACTGCTCTTACAGTAAAGAGTCCATAGTCTCACTGCTCTTACAGTAAAGAGTCCATAGTCTCACTGCTCTTACAGTATAGAGTCCATAGTCTCACTGCTCTTACAGTATAGAGTCCATAGTCTCACTGCTCTTACTGTATAGAGTCCATAGTCTCACTGCTCTTACAGTAAAGAGTCCATAGTCTCACTGCTCTTACAGTAAAGAGTCCATAGTCTCACTGCTCTTACAGTAAAGAGTCCATAGTCTCACTGCTCTTACTGTATAGAGTCCATAGTCTCACTGCTCTTACAGTAAAGAGTCCACAGTCTCACTGCTCTTACAGTATAGAGTCCACAGTCTCACTGCTCTTACAGTAAAGAGTCCATAGTCTCACTGCTCTTACAGTAAAGAGTCCACAGTCTCACTGCTCTTACAGTAAAGAGTCCATAGTCTCACTGTTCTTACAGTAAAGAGTCCATAGTCTCACTGCTCTTACAGTAAAGAGTCCATAGTCTCACTGCTCTTACAGTAAAGAGTCCATAGTCTCACTGCTCTTACAGTAAAGAGTCCATAGTCTCACTGCTCTTACAGTAAAGAGTCCATAGTCTCACTGCTCTTACAGTAAAGAGTCCATAGTCTCACTGCTCTCACAGTAAAGAGCCCATAGTCTCACTGCTCTTACAGTATAGAATCCATAGTCTCACTGCTCTTACAGTATAGAGTCCATAGTCTCACTGCTCTTACAGTAAAGAGTCCATAGTCTTACTGCTCTTACAGTATAGAGTCCATAGTCTCACTGCTCTTACAGTAAAGAGTCCATAGTCTCACTGCTCTTACAGTAAAGAGTCCATAGTCTCACTGCTCTTACAGTAAAGAGTCCATAGTCTCACTGCACTTACAGTATAGAGTCCATAATCTCACTGCTCTTACAGTAAAGAGTCCATAGTCTCACTGCTCTTACAGTATAGAGTCCATAGTCTCACTGCTCTTACAGTAAAGAGTCCATAGTCTCACTGCTCTTACAGTATAGAGTCCATAGTCTCACTGCTCTTACAGTATAGAGTCCATAGTCTCACTGCTCTTACAGTATAGAGTCCATAGTCTCACTGCTCTTACAGTATAGAGTCCATAGTCTCACTGCTCTTACAGTAAAGAGTCCATAGTCTCACTGCTCCTACAGTAAAGAGTCCATAGTCTCACTGCTCTTACAGTATAGAGTCCATAGTCTCACTGCTCTTACAGTAGAGTCCATAGTCTCACTGCTCTTACAGTAAAGAGCCCATAGTCTCACTTCTCTTACAGTATAGAGTCCATAGTCTCACTGCTCTTACAGTATAGGGTCCATAGTCTCACTGCTCTTACAGTAAAGAGTCCATAGTCTCACTGCTCTTACAGTAAAGAGTCCATAGTCTCACTGCTCTTACAGTAAAGAGTCCATAGTCTCACTGCTCTTACAGTATAGAGTCCATAGTCTCACTGCTCTTACAGTAAAGAGTCCATAGTGTCACTGCTCTTACAGTATATAGTCCATAGTCTCACTGCTCTTACAGTAAAGAGTCCATAGTCTCACTGCTCTTACAGTATAGAGACCATAGTCTCACTGCTCTTACAGTAAAGAGCCCATAGTCTCACTGCTCTTACAGTATAGAGTCTATAGTCTCACTGCTCTTACAGTAAAGAGTCCATAGTCTCACTGCTCTTACAGTAAAGAGTCTATAGTCTCACTGCTCTTACAGTAAAGAGCCCATAGTCTCACTGCTCTTACAGTAAAGAGTCCATAGTCTCACTGCTCTTACAGTATAGAGACCATAGTCTCACTGCTCTTACAGTAAAGAGCCCATAGTCTCACTGCTCTTACAGTATAGAGTCCATAGTCTCACTGCTCTTACAGTAAAGAGTCCATAGTCTCACTGCTCTTACAGTAGAGAGTCCATAGTCTCACTGCTCTTACAGTAAAGAGTCCATAGTCTCACTGCTCTTACATTAAAGAGTCCATAATCTCACTGCTCTTACAGTAAAGAGTCCATAGTCTCACTGCTCTTACAGTAAAGAGTCCATAGTCTCACTGCTCTTACAGTATAGAGGCCATAGTCTCACTGCTCTTACAGTATAGAGTCC